>NW_028296653.1:300000-521618 GCF_055471065.1 Atractosteus spatula | reverse complement strand
TTCAGACAATGTGATTGAAAATGACAACATGCAGGTGTATATATTTCAATCCTAAATAAAGAAAAAGCTTCGAACTGAGTTTCACTAACTACATAGCCCAATCACAATATAAGTCGTGATTTAGTGGAGAAGATTTTGATATGACTAACAAATTTGTTTAATACTGCAGCTAAGTGGTAAGGAATCTGATGAGACCCCAAATGAAGAGGATAATTTTCATAATGACGACTTACAGGTGTGTAAATTACAATCCCAAAATAACAAAAAAAATGTTTCTCTAACTACACACCCCGAGTCACAATGCAAGTCATGCCATTATTAGAAAAAATGCTGTCATGATTGATAAATGTGTTGAACATTGCAGCTAATTGGAGAAGAATCTGATGAGACCCCAACTGATGAGGATGATTTTCATAATGACGACATACAGGTGTGTATATTCCAATCCTGAAATAATACAAGATCTTACGTGAGATAATAATATCATCGTCATCTCAACCTCCATCATAGTTCAGTTTGTGCTGCCAGCTACCAGTAATGCAGTATACCTTGTTAGGTGTTTTGTGTGGCCCCATCTGGACATCTCTATTATACTTGTTTATTTAGTTTGGTCTATGGACTGTTCTCTGCATGCAAGGATATAAAAGTCCGTCATGGCCCAACAGGAAAACTTGTTTGATGCCTCTTTCAATCCGGACAAAAAGATCTACACTGGGTCATATCTGACCATGGGTGCACTCCTAATACTTACAGTATGATGGCATTTATCTTGAGACAAATTGTCAATAGCAGCTACAAAAGATCTACTTGAGCTGTTAAAGTATATTGTGCCAGGATGTGTTCCAAAAACAAAATGGTTTCTAGACAAGCAGTTTTTTTATTTGAGTGACAAAGCCCAAGTGTCATGACTGTAGTCCCTCCCCCTTAAGGTTGCTCTGGCTCTTTCACTTCTGAGTTGATTTTGTGCACCTGCCCCCTGTTCCAGCCCACCTTAAAGCCAGACGCTCACTCTGTTCCGGGCTCTGCGTTGGTTCCTGTACCAGGCGACTCCAGAACCTGGAGCGCCTGGTCCCGTTCCCCCCCTCTTCCCCCCGACCCTCCACCGGATCCTGCTCCAGTTTTTAATTCCGTTTGTCTTAGTCTCAGATGGACCGCCCGGCTCTGGACATTTGTCTCGTCTTGGATTTCCCTTTGGACTCCCTTTTGGACAGTTTGCCTTGGATACACCCCCCAGAACACCTGCGCACCATGGACGCACCCCTGTTTTCATTCCTGACCCCTGCATGCTTTTTTCCCTGTGTGTTACACCAAGCCCACTACTACTGTCCTGAATGTCATCGTTGCCTTGGTGTTAATCCTGGTGCCCAGTGTGATGACTGTCAAATGAGATTTAATAAGGAAAGCCTACTGAAATTAGCCAGTTACTTCTTAGTCATGCCCCTCACAAATCAGCTCAGGTATTCATTCTGATATCAGTTCATACAAAGATCAGGAAGCACTTCCACTCCACAGAGATTAATACATTCTGTGGTTACAAAGAGCAGACGGAATTTACAGATGTTGCTGAGAACATTACAGTATCATTCAACTGTGATGGGTACCCTGTTTTCAAATCATCACACATTCCTATCTGGCCCATTTTGTGCACCATTAATGAGCTGTCTTTGATAGATGTAAAATGTTGTATTGCACACAGTATGGTTTGCCAGACATAAATCTAGAGTTGACACATATTTTACCCCTATTATCTCTGAGATGCAGAAGTTAGGTAGTGCTGGGTTTACTTAGGAAGACAGAAATGTTTTACTACATAGGAGCAGAGTAAAAGTCCAGGTATGTGTGTGTGATACAGTAGCACGAGCCATGGTTCAGAACTTTAAACAGTTAAATGGCACATTTGATTGTGGGATTTGCTATCACCAAGGTCAGATAGTTGCTAAAGGCAGGGGATTCACTAGGTTCACTGTCTAGAGGAGGAATCAGAATCGAGACACATGGAAGATACAATGGGCTGAACTGGTCCCAGAGAGGAATAATGGCCAAGCTGACACGAGTGTAAAAGGTCCAAGCCCCCTCGTTTTGGTACCATCATTTGATATAATCAGAGGCTTTGTACCAGACTACATGCACTCTGTATGTCTTGGGCCTGTCAGACAGTCTGTCAACCTCTGGTTTGATTCCAGCTATGCCAATTCACCCTTCCATCTGACACCTTCCACACGAACAGAAATAGATCAAAATATGTGTGGAATCCATCCTCCAAATGAGGTTCGTAGAAACCCAAGGCCTCTTTCAGACAGAAATCTTTGGAAAGCATCTGAATGGCGAGCTTTTCTTCTCCTGTATTCACCCATCATCTTGAGAAATTCTTTGCCCAGGCAATGTTGTAACCACTGGATGCTTCTTGTCTGCGCACTGTGTATACTTTTGTCCCAAACGGTCACTGATGAAGAGCTCAGTTGTGCTGAGTTGTGCCTTATACAGTTTGTAGCTCAGGTTACAGATCTTTATGGCACTGAACACTGCTCATATAACTGTCACTTACTAACACATCTCACACAAAGTGTCAGGGACTGGGGCCTCCTGTGGGCCAATTCAGCATCTGCATACGAGGATTTTTCAGTGCAACACAAGCTGTAGCATCACAAATTTTCAAGTATTTTTTTCCTCTCCAAAAAGTGCTTAGATTTGGAGAGTCAGTCCTACAAACTGCAAATGAGGATGTTAGGTGTTTTTTAGGTGGTTCTTGAGATGTTAAAAGTCATGATAACTTCTTATAATAATTATTATAATAGCACATTTTTATTAAAATTTTATGTAAATTTTATGTACAAATGTAATAGTCTGAAATGGAAGTAGGTCTTATTTTTTTTAAACCGATTTAAAATATATATTTTTATTTTAAGAACATAATTGTTATTTATGCTATATATGTAGTGTATACTTATTTATTTTTCTGCTACTTATATTTCCATGTTTGTTTGTGTGACAGAGGGATCTCTGTCACCGTCCGCAAACAGTACATTACACGACACTCATTATCCATCTTAAGTGACACACGATCTCGCATACACTTTCCTGTCGGCTAGCTAGCTCATGAGGGTGCACACTCGGGGCTTGGCTAGCAGTTTCCTATTTTCATACACGCAATACATTATCACCTTTTATTTCAAAATCAGCTTCTGTTACCTGAAGAGACACAAACACAAACTCTGTTTCTCTTTATTTGTACTTATCTGTGTGAGAGAGCACTCTGTCTGTTTGTTTGTCTCTTCCGTGTTGCTGTCCGACTTCCGGGTATGGTGGCCTCATGGGTCCAAACCCGATACCCGTTTTCAGCCCGGCTTTATAATGTCAACATGGAGTGGTGCATGTGCACATCTTCCGGTAAAGGAAGTACCATTTTTACAGGAGGTTAAAAATAAGTTAAATGTATTCAGGGTTGGTATTTTTCTTTTGTACATTCTGTTTACACTATTCTTTAAAAGAAAGAAGGAATTCCCATGTTAGGGAAATTAGTTTATCTGGGGTGAAATGCAGCTCCATAATTTTGTAACAGTGGTACAGTCCAAGGGGGCAGGGCTATATGGTACCTATTTAGGAGGGGGGGGAGAGATCTAACGGGGCTTAGTCTCGCTATCGCTACAGTGTGGAGCTGATAGGACCAACGTGTGGTAGAACTCCTGATCTCTTTCTTAGAGAAAGGGTTTGTTTTGTGTGTGTGTGTGTACTAGTTTCATTTTCATGTTTTTTTTTGTTTTGTTATATATAATTGTTTGTGGGGAGCATTGTCATAATATACTATCATCTTTGCAACTAAGTGCAATTGCGGCTGAGCCATCATTCGGTTTTAAAAGGACTCACTTGGGCACCACTCCTGCCCTCCCAGTGACATTTGGTGGCAGCAGTGGGATGGCTAGCCGCAAGACAGTGCAACCCTGGAAAAAATGGGCAGCACTGTGCTCACAAGAAAAGGCACTGCCACAGCTCAAAGCAGATGAGCCTTGGGACACTGTGGCCCCATAAGAGGAAGAAGAATGCTGTGAAGAGCTGGGAGCTCGACCTAGAGTCACCTCTCAACAAATAACAGGTGTGAGACATGCGTCCAAGACAAAACCTCAAGGGGAGATGGTGAGCCTTCTCCGAGACTTTCTGTCTGGGCAACAAAAGAGAGAGGAGGAATTGTTTGAAGAATTACGTGGACTTAAAACCTCCCTTCAGGAGATCTTAATTGTACCCAGGATTGTACCGGCATCGCAGGCTCAGGGAGCGACACCTGGAAACATGGAGACAGCAGAAAGTCCACGGCTTGCTCTTCCTACACCAGTACCACAACAACGCACTACAGTGATATCGGGTCGGGACCAGGGTCCACCAAGTTCAACCCCCAGGGCATGTTTCGTAAAGAGCCTAAGATGCCGCCCTACCAGCAAGGTGAGGACATTGAAAACTATCTCCTGCGATTTGAGCGCATGGCCAGAACCTGGAAGTGGCCAGAGGAGGAGTGGGCCTGTCGACTAGTGCCTCTGCTTACAGACAAGGCCTTGGAGGCTTACAGTACCATGGATGAGGACCGATCGTGTCCTCGAGCAAGAGGAGCAGAGTCAGGAGCTGGCGGGCAGCTTCCAGGAGTCGAGATTCCTGCTGCGAACCCAAGAGACTCGAGCACCTGACCCCAGGCAGAGCCCTCGGCTTCCCAAGAGAGGCCCAGGAGAAGAAGGCACTGCGCCGGGGGGAGAGAGCGGAGGAAGTTGCCTCCCCGGGACGTTCCTCGTCTCAAAAACCGGCGCTGCAGCGGCACCTGAAGGCTGAGATCCAGGGGCTTCAATAGAGACGTCCTCCAGCGTTGCATGGAACCCAGCTGCATGTTAGTCTTCTGCGTTGGGCTCTTATTCGGACATCCGTTAGACCGACATGAAAACTGAACAGCCGGACAACAGCCTGGGTCTGGCAGTTCTTTACGGAAGCCGTGTGTATAATAGCAAAAATAAACACGAAGATGTGGACATGTAGAAAAAATATGAATCTTCACCACATCCTGACTTGCTCTGTGTAAACAGTTTTATTTGTGTTGCACTGTTCATGTTTGTTATGTTGGTTCTGCAGCCGGGCTGAAGACCTTTGCTGATGGCTGTTTTGTCACTTTAAGAGACTTCGGTACAGTAGCTGGTGATGTCATCATCGCAAACCTCTCCGTCCATACCTTCTGAACTGTAGAGGTGAGCAATATTTTAGTTGCCCTGAAAACAAATGGATTTATAACCAATAGGACCTTATTAACATTCTACTGTGCAGGGGTATGTGTTCATTTGAGTACTGTAAGCATTATGTGTCTCCGTTACTCTGGTGTATTACATTGTAACGGTTCTTGGGGTTTCTACCCTCGCTGCTCCTGCCCTGCCTGGGCTCGAACCCGGGTCTCCAGCATCACACAACACAACGGCTCAGTGCCGGCTGAGCTGAAGGAGACCTCCCCCAGCCCGGGAGGCTGAGATCCCTGGTATACGCAGGGGCGTATTCCTTACACCGGCAACTACTGCTGCATGCTGTATTGTTGTGCATTTGATAAATACACCTTGATTGACTGATTGACAGAAGCCTGCAGGGGAAAGGCTGTCCCACTTCCAACCCACACCACCCCCTGACTGGGCACTGAAAAGTAAACACTGCTAATATAATCCAATCTATAACAAAGTGAAGTTTTTTTTAATCAAATCTTGGATTTTAAGTTTTAAATACAAATTACAGGCAAGACCTTGGATAGCAAATCTTTTTTACAGATCTCTTAAATTTTTTTTCTTTACTCCCTCCATCAAAATAAATGTCTACCTGGGTAGTTAACTTTCAGTATGTTGTCAACAAATGCCCAGTTCTGCTTCCCGTTGCTGAAAGCAAGAAGCAGAAAATAATTATATAAAACTAAAGCTTTCTGTGCAACAAGGTCTGATGTCTATGCAGGCAGAAATACTGAAAATCTGATGTTAGTCTGAAAGAGATATGAAAAAGCATTTGTAATATTCTTTTGTACAAAACCCTGTTTCAAGTCCTCTCTGCACTTGGGAGCCATCACTACTCAATATAAAGCAAAGTAATCTTTTTATTGCATTTCTTTAAAGAAATAATGATTTTTACAGCAATATTATTTGAAATGCAGTTGATAGAAATTTGTTTTTGTATTTGTTAATCAAAAACACACATCTTTCCCCAGAACTCAAAATATTTCAAATTACATTTTAATACGTGTTGATGTATTATTCCAGTGAAATATTTAAATCAGTATCCGATACAAAACGTATATTTAACAATATATTAAATTATTTACTCTTTGTATATTTACTAAAACAGGAACATTCCAACAATGTATAATTAAGAAATCACTATTAATTATAAAAACGTAACAGTTTAATCAAATTAACCATATCTCTATAACCTGTTTGCCCGGATCGTGGTCACTGGTGACCACGCCCGTCTCCCCAGATGCCACTTTTTTTTTAAATAAAAACGGAAGATAAACAACGTTTTTTTTAAACCGCTCCACAAATTTTCTCACATGCACGTATTCTCCAATATCATCACGGCAAAACCATAAAGTGTGTTTCCACAGATATGACAGTATAATGCAATAAACCAATAAATTAATGAACTAGCAGAATCCCAATAAAACCACCCGGCCAGCACAGCATGTCAATATCATACATTTTTACCAACAAAACCGCAAAAGCAAAAACCAGCAAATATATATATATATCCCATGTTTTTACCTTATTCTGAAGCATGATATATATCCAAAATAACCCAGACTAGTTTATCTCCAGAGCTGGAGACTAGTGAACGTTATTGATTACGTAGTAAATATTTGAAGAACGACCTCTAGAAATAAGGCGATCTGATTGGTAAAAACCGCTGTCATTCATTGTATTTTCAGCCATTCAGAGCCCTTAGGGGGTAAGACTTCCTCTAGAAGCTTCAGGCTGCATTCCACCTGCCTTGTAGCTGTCAATCATTAACTCAGAAGGGGTCATCAATCAGTTTTTTATCAGTTTCTTATCAGTGCTCCTTTTTTTCACACCAGAAGGCAATTCTGAGGTTTTTTTTCATTGCATAACAGCAGATAAAGGCTCTCTAGCAGCGTCTAAAGGTTTTTATAGCAATTGCAATAGTTATTATTCTTTTTTTCAATATTTTTGATTTTTTTTATTAATTTATTTATTTCATTCCTGGTCCAGTCTTCACAAAACATGATGTAGAATTTTTTTTTAATTGATCAATTTGTTCCAGATTTTTATCCAAGCTAGTAGTCACCTAGAACAAGGTTTTCAAATCATCCTAGGCCCTTTACATGCATATAGTTGAAAAAACTGACCTCTGAAGAGCAAAAAAACATTTTTGCCTGCTGTTTTTTTAGTTTTTTTTTCATATGTTTGTCTGCTGACATTAAGAAATATAAGAAATTTGACACTCAAAGCCAAGGGGGTTATTTTCAATTTAAGACCTGAACCACGGTCTTGCTATGTTCTGCTGCAGAGATATAACAAATGTTTAAGGAGGAGGAAATTCCAGGCGGAAACTGGCTAAATTTGTCAATGTTAATAACAGGATAAAGTGTTTTACTCATTAATGATATATCGAAGGAAAACGTTTCCCTTAATTCCTACCACTAGTAGCAATAATACAGTTCAAGCCTGTATTTATTTAGACAAAGAATAAGCAGCTCTGAAAAAGTCCTTTAGTTCACGTTTAATTTTAATTTTTTAAGTTAAAATATACTTTATTTTTAGTATCAGTTAAGCACCCGGAAGTAGATTACAAAATGTGTTTGTGTTGTTTGAAAGCTGCAGTATTTAAAGAAAAATGTTCGCTTTTGATGTTAATGCTTTTAAAAACTGCTTTTAAAATCCCGTTTAATTGCAGGTCGCGCTTTTTAAAACTGTGGTTTTGTAAAAGAACTGTAAAAAAGACAACCGTCACGTATTTAGAGAGAGATGCTTCATTTCTGAGGCGAGGAAAAACCTTCCACAAATAAACTGGGATCACTTCAGAAAAAAAACGTATGAAAATTCTCTAAATGAACTGTAAAATATTCCAAACTGAATAAAAAAATACTTTAAAATAAATATCTGGATGTGCGCTTAGAGTGAATTTAGTGGACGAATTAAAAAAAGGTTTCGGATTCAAACAGAATCCAGAATAAAAATACCGATCTGTCTCCAAGTAACCCAATTGTATATAAACATACTTTAAATTAGAAAAAATAACATGCTAAACGTGTTTGTGTCCTTTCTCCTAATCATCCCATTTTGTATCACAGTGAATGATACAACAATGATAACGAATGATAACGTTTAATTTGCATTCTTGCAAAACCTACAGTACGTTTTCCCCGTCTTTCAAAATTAAACGACCCTGGTGAAAAAGTGCATTTGATCGGACAAAATGAAAGTAAAAACCGTTCAAGTTAAATATGAATTTTTATTATATTAAAAAATACACATTACAAAATAAAAATGTTTCCAAAAATGTTATTTTAAAATTGGAACAAACTTCCCATAAGAAATTGTACCATGGTACATGTATGGTACCCTGGTATTTTTGACAGTACCATAGTACATGTACCATAGTACTTATACTGTATACCATGGTACTTTTAAGGTGCGGTGTGGTATGTTGAAACCTATTTTATCCTATGATGTTTTGACAGCAGTATGGTACAAGTGTGGTACTTTTAGGGGTACCGTGGTACATAACACTAGTTATTAAAATATAATTGATAGATAAATAGATACACAGACCTACTGTATTCATCCTGAAGAATTTGCAGAGAAAATAGAAAGCCAACATAAAATGTACAGGCTACTTAAAACATTTTAGGTTTTGTAATGAAACACACGATTCATTAACCGGTTAACTCCAAATGTATTAATACATGCATCAATACAGAATATGATCATAACAGTACAAATACAACAACAACAACAACAATAATAATGATTTCACAGCTGAAGTTAAAGGGAGCAGGGCATTTAAATGGAGACTGGCTCGTGTTCATGATGCTGGTTCTGCTGGCCCACACCACACTGTGTTTGGTGGTAGGAGGAGTTCGGGGATGTTGTTCCTGGAAAAGATCTGAAGTTAGGGGAGCCAGGAGGGATGAAATTAAATTGAAAGACACCATCTCAGGCAAATCTGAAATTACATTTGAGGGATAATTACAGTAAATTAATGTCACACTGGCCAAGTAAGTCCCAAATAATTGCTGGCATGTCAGGCTACAGAAGTATTCATCATAGCTCATTTTTAATCTGCTGATATGACCGTTTATGATGCTGAGCTCTGCCTTTAAATGGGTCACTAGGCTTTTTGGGGATGAAAGTGACATTGTGACATAGCTGTGCACCAGGGTCAAAATGACAATAGAGGCTATTGTTGTTTAACATAGTTGTTCTTCCTTGTTTAACTACAATTGTTCAGGTCACGCATTGACAACCAAATACAAGAAAATGATTGCATCTCAAATAAATAAAAGCTATACACCTATAAGGTACTGTAGATGTAGGCCTACCTAATTAAGTGGCCAGTGAGTGTAGGTTCAAGGTAGGTGTTTCTAATAAAGTGGTAGGTTAAGTTAATGTTAAGTGTTTTTTTGGAACTTGGCATACCTCAGTGGACTCATTGTTAAACACTTTTCTCTTCTTAATACGATGTCCTTTTCCGAATTTCTTTGACATCTCCTCTATACTTGTCAGCCTGTTCCTTATTTCAATGAGTTCAGCCTTGTCATCTGTATGAGATGACACTCTGTAACTCACTTAACCCTATACAATGAACCTTAGACTACTACTAAGGGGTCGCAGTCTAAAGTTAGAAGAAAGATTGAACTTTGTTAACATACCTTAGTACTAAAATCTACTGTATGGATACACTGTACATTCCTGAAGTTTTTAACTTACCTAGTGTTAATTATGTTGCTGGCATAATTGTAGTTTGTAGTTTGCTGATTTGTTAATAATTAGACATTTGTCTCAAACTGCAGCACAGTGAAGAGGACTCCGGCAGTGTGATTGGAAATGACAACATTCAGGTGGGTATATTTCAATCCTAAAAAAAGAAAAAGCTTTGAACTGAGTTTCACTAACTACATAGCCTGATCACAATATAAGTCGTGATTTAGTGGAGAAGATTTTGATGTGCCTAACAAATTGGTTTAATATTGCAGCTAAGTGGTAGAAAATCTGATGAGACCCCAAATGAGGAGGAGGATTTTCATAATGACGACTTACAGGTGTGTAAATTACAATCCCAAAATAACAAAAAAAATGTTTCTCTAACTACACACCCCGAGTCACAATGCAAGTCATGCTATTATTAGAAAAAATGCTGTCATGATTGATAAATGTGTTGAACATTGCAGCTAATTGGAGAAGAATCTGATGAGACCCCAACTGATGAGGATGATTTTCATAATGACGACATACAGGTGTGTATATTCCAATCCTGAAATAACACAAGATCTCACGTGGGACAATAATATCATCGTCATCTCAACCTTCATCATAGTTCAGTTTGGGCTGCCCGCTACCAGTAATGCAGTATACCCTGTTAGGTGTTTTGTGTGACTCCATCTGGACATTTCTATTATACTTGTCTTTTTAGTGTGGTCTATAGACTGTTCTCTGCATGCAAGGATATAAATGTCCGTCATGTCCCAACAGGAACACCTGTTTGATGCCTCTTTCAATCCGGACAAAAAATCTACACTGGGTCATATCTGACCATGGGTACACTCCTAATACTTACAGTATGATGGCATTTATCTTGAGACAAACTGTCGACAGCAGCTACAAAAGATTTACTTGAGCTGTTAAAGTATATTGTGCCAGGATGTGTTCCGAAAACAAAATGGTTTCTAGACAAGCAGTTTTTTTATTTGAGTGACAAAGCCCAAGTGTCACGATTGTAGTCCCTCCCCCTTAAGGGCGCTCCGGTTCTTTCGCTTCTGAGTTGATTTTGTGCACCTGCCCCCTGTTCCAGCCCACCTTAACAGCCAGACGCTCACTCTGTTCCTGGCTCTGCATTGGTTCCTGTACCAGGCGAGTCCGGGACCTGGAGAGCCTGGTCCCATTCCCCTCTTGTTCCCCCCGACCCTCCACCGGATCCCGCTCTGGTTTTTAATCCCGTTTGTCTTCGTCTCAAATGGATCGCCCGGCTCTGGACATTTGCCTCGTCTTGGATTTCCCTTTGTTCTCCCTTTAGGTCAGTGTGCCTTGGACTCACCCCCCAGAACACCCGCACACCATGGACGCACCCCCGTTTTCATTCCTGTCCCCTGCATGCTTTTTTCCCTGTGTTTTCCTCACTCTTCCTGGATTGTGTCATCTGCATAGGGTCCTGAAAGACGGTTCATTACACCAAGACCACTACGTCATTGGACACTGCTCATATAACTGTCACTTACTAACACATCTCACACAAAGTGTCAGGGACTGGGGCCTCCTGTGGGCCAATTCAGCATTTGCTTACGAGGATGTAAATGGGAAACTTAAATCTTTTCAGTGGAACCCAAGCTGTAGGATCACAAATTTTTAAGTATTTTTTTGCTTTCCAAAAAGTGCTTAGATTTGGAGAGTCAGTCCTACAAACTGCAGATGAGGATGTTAGGTGTTTTTTCAAAGCTTTGACATGCCATGATATAGTCACAAAGTCAGGAAAGTACATTACTGATCATGTGGTCACATTAGGGAGTGGTACAAATAGGGAGCTGACTGCTAGTGAGAGGGTGGCATTACAAAACAATGAGACTCTTATTGGGTACCTTCAGTATCACAATGCTACTGTATATAAGCGTTGCATCATTTGCCAGATGCTGCTAACCACACAAGAGTATACACAGGGTTTTAAAAGAAATAATGCAGTCATAGCCACAAAAAAATCATTTGGTTTAGTTCAGTCTCTGGTTGTTTTTCTAAAGGAATGTGAGTGTGAACTTGACATGGAATGTTCTTGTCAAGAACTCTTAATATTCTTTTTACAACTCGCAAAAGATAGGAATCAGTTCACCATCTACAATTCAGACCTTAATACAAATGTTGCAAAATTCCTAATGCAAGTAAAGGCCACCAACAAGCTGTGTGCAATCTCATGGAAGGATTTTGATTCAAAATGCATTGTAATCGAATATAGACATCATATGTACTTAATGAAGATGCCAGTGTTTGAAATAGACTAAGTCATGATAACTTCTTATAATTATTATTAAAATAGCAAATTTTTATTAAAATTTTATGTACATTTTATGTACAAATGAAATAGTCTGAAATGGAAGTAGGTCTTATTTTTTTAAACAGATTTAAAATATATATTTTTATTTTAAGAACATAATTGTTATTTATGTTATATATGTAAGTGTATATATAGTGTGAGGGATCTCTGTCACAGTCCACAGACAGTACATTACACGACACTCATTATCCATCTTAAGTTACACACGATCTCGCATACACTTTCCTGTCGGCTAGCTAGCTCATGAGGGTGCACACTCGGGGCTTGGCTAGCAGTTTCCTATTTTCATACACGCAATACATTATCACCCCTTATTTCAAAATCAGTTTCTGTTACCTGAAGAGATAAAACACAAACTCTGTTTCTCTTTATTTGTACTTATCCGTGTGAGAGAGCGCTCTGTCAGTTTGTTTGTCTCTTCCGTGTTGCCGTCCGACTTCCAGGTATGGTGGCCTCAGGGGTCCAAACCCGATACCCGTTTTCAGCCTGGCTTTATAATGTCAACATGGAGTGGTGCATGTGCACATCTTCCGGTAAAGGAAGTACCATTTTTACAGGAGGTTAAAAATAAGTTAAATGTATTCAGGGTTGGTATTTTTCTTTTGTACATTCTGTTTACACTATTCTTTAAAAGAAAGAAGGAATTCCCATGTTAGGGAAATTAGTTTATCTGGGGTGAAATGCAGCTCCATAATTTTGTAACAGTGGTACAGTCCAAGGGGGCAGGGCTATATGGTACCTATTTAGGAGGGGGGAGAGATCTAACGGGGCTTAGTCTTGTTATCGCTACAGCGTGGAGCTGATAGGACCTAAGTGTGGTAGAACTCTCTTTCTTAGAGAAAGGGTTTGTTTTTAGTGTGTGTGTACTAGTTCCATTTTGTTGTTTTTTTTTGTTTTGCTATATATATTTGTTTGTGCGGAGCATTGTCATAATATACCATCCTCTTTGCACCTAAGTGCAATTGCGGCTGAGCCATCATTCGGTTTTAAAAGGACTCACTTGTGCACCCCTCCTGCCCTCCCGGTGACATTTGGTGGCAGCATTGGGATGGCTAGCTGCAAGACAGTGCGTCCCTGGAAAAAACGGGCAGCACTGTGTTCACAAGCAAAGGCACTGCCACAGCTCAAAGCAGATGAGCCTTGGGACACGGTGGCCTCATCAGAGGAAGAAGAATGCTGTGAAGAGCTGGAAGCTCGACCTAGAGTCACCTCTCAACAAATAACAGGTGTGAGACATGCGTCCAAGACAGAACCTCAAGGGGAGATGGTGAGCCTGCTCCGAGACTTTCTGTCTGGGCAACAAAAGAGAGAGGAGGAATTGTTTGAAGAATTACGTGGACTTAAAACCTCCCTTCAGGAGATCTTAATTGCACCCAGGATTGTACCGGCATCGCAGGCTCAGGGAGCAACACCTGAAAACATGGAGACAGCTGAAAGTCCACTGCTTGCTTTTCCTAAACCAGCACCACGACAACGCACTACAGTGACATCGGGTCGGGACCAGGGTCCACCAAGTTCAACCCCCATGTCTGCTACACGTGCTTCAGCAGAGGACATGTTCCGTAAAGAGCCTAAGATGCCCCCCTACCAGCAAGGTGAGGACATTGAAAACTATCTCCTGCAATTTGAGCGCATGGCCAGAACCTGGAAGTGGCCAGAGGAGGAGTGGACCTGTCGGCTAGTGCCTCTGCTTACAGACAAGGCCTTGGAGGCTTACAGTACCATGGATGAGGACCGATCGTGTCCTCGAGCAAGAGGAGCAGAGTCAGGAGCTGGCGGGCAGGTTCCGGGAGTCGAGGTTCCTGCTGCGAACACAAGAGACTCGAGCACCTGACCCCAGGCAGAGCCCTCGGCTTCCCAAGAGAGGCCGAGGAGAAGAAGGCACTGCGCCGGGGGGAGAAAGCGGAGGAAGTTGCCTCCCCGGGACGTTCCTCGTCTCGAAAACCGGCGCTGCAGCGGCACCTGCAGGCCGAGATCCAGGGGCTTCGATAGAGATGTCCTCCAGTGTTGCAGGGAGCCCAGCTGTAAGGGGTATTGGCAGGTGTCCCTGGATGAAGCATCCAGACCTTACACCGCATTCCGTACACCATTGGGATTATACCATTTTACTGTGATGCCTTTTGGACTACGAAGCACTATGGCAGAGCTAAGGTGGTTCTTGAGGGTGTCAAATGCTCTTTCACACAATCTTTTTAAAATTATTTATTAAGTGAAAACTTCACAATAAACATCCTTATGATCCTTATCCAGATTGTTTGTGTTTCTGTAGCCTAATTCCTAGCTGTGAGGTACATATGAACCAATGCTCAGGCTCCATGTGTCTGCGATATGGCGACAGTCAATCATCATTATCTTTTTAGAGAGGTTCATGACAATTTTTACAAGTCATTCATTTGTATGTGTTTTGTCTACCACACTCAGTTACAGTACATTCATTTGTCACAGTGGTAAAACAAACTATGGTACACTATGGTACAATAAGTGTACCACAGTGTACACTTAAATGTACAATGGAACTATTATGGCACATACCATAGTACACTATGGTACAATGAATGTACCATAGTGTACCCTTAGATTTACCATGGTAAACTACGACAGTACCATAGTACACATCAGTGTACTATGGTACGTACCGTATTGTACCACAGACTACTATAGTATACTGAAGTGGAACATAAAACACTTATATATATATATTATTGATGGAAAATATTTATATATAATTTATCTGTATTTGACACTACTGTATTAAATCAAGCACATTGTGTAATGTGTCGGCTGTCTTAGCATATCTTAAGCAGCTCCAACAAAGACAGCTACACATCAAAAGACAGGACTTGGGACAGGACAAACTGGTCAACTCATGCTACATATCAAAGGACAGCTACACATCAAAGGACAGGACTCGGGACAGGACCAACTGGTCAACTCATGCTACATATCAAAAGGGCAAGACGAATACACATGAAGCAGTGAAACAAAACATCTTCCTGAGATCATAATGTATATAAGAGCTGGGAAACCCTTGCAGTGTTGTCTGTTCTGCGTGGCAGACCCAACGCGCGTTGATGTCATTACTGAGCTCAATAAAACAACTGAATCCACAAAGACTGTGTCCTGCTCCTTGGATGAAGGATTTCCCACAACAATACCATGGTAAAAGTTCTTATGGGTTGAGTGAGGTCAACAATTTCTTTAATAATAGTATCTTATTAAAGTCTTTACTACTTTTAGTTGCATGTTGTTTTATTTTAAACTTAATAAATTCCTAATTCCTAGAAAATGATTTATCCAGTAAAGCTTTTTCATAACTCTTTCTAAGAATTGAAGTAGCATCCTTAACAAATTGCTCAGCATCCAAGAGATTCTTGTTAAACTTCCAGTAAATTGAGTTTTTAGGTTTCAAAGGACTAGACGTACAAAAAAACAATAAAAAGATCCCCTTGTGATCAGTCAATACTGCGGGACTCATATTAACACCAACAGTTAAACTTTCTAATTCTTTCATAATCAACCACAGATCAATTTTTGTCTTACTCCTGGGTTCAGACATCTCCAAATATCAATTACCCCCAAACCCCCACACAAGATTTCCAATTCCACTGACTCCAAACTACTATTAGCTTCAATTTAAGCCCTAGACTAGATCTCTACTATCTATATTTCCAGAGATATTACAAAATGTTTGATGGAATTCCTTCCAGTTGGAAATTGCCTCTGTGATACTAACAGGTACTAGATATGCAATCTGTCAGTTAGTAACAGGTAGTGCAGTGAGAGTATTAGTGATGCCATATTCATTTATTTCTTTGTTTCATTTTCTAGTCTGTAAATTTGCAGTATTTATTAATCCTGGATGTGGGTGTTTAAGAGTCAAGAGACACTTGTCCAGCCTTCCTCTTGCCCCTGCTTCTCATCTTCCTCACTGGCACAGCAGCCTGTTAGGAAAACATTGCTACAGAACTCACACACAATTTTAATGAAACAATTCATTCGCCTAAAATAAGGAATGTGAATACAAATGAGCTCTGACTGTTTCACAGTGTTAGAAACCATAATCGTTTAAGAAATTTCTGATTGTTGTTTACGATGTATAAAGTCAAAGTGTTGAGCTGCAGGCAAAACTAACAGCTACAGTATTAATGGGGATCAGAGTGGTGCAGCCAGCTTTGAGCACTGAAACAGATGTATAAAGTGTATCTATCAGGGAAAAAACTTTCTGGATGAGAATATTTTCTAGAGTTGTGAAAGTTTAGTTCTATTTAATGTTTACATTCCAATAATTAATTTTAACTTCTCCTCAATGTTAAAGATGCTTTAAATTGTTTGGTTTGAGTACAGCCTCAGCATATAGCTAATATATGCCTCTATTTGCTCAGTTTCACTTCAAATAGATTATTTGGTGAAACATTTTATTCTTATTGGGGTCACGGGCCTTACAGCACTATGACACTATAGGACATCACAGTAGTTCTTATCAGTAAATATCCTGGTCTCTAACAAAGTACAGTGTCTATGCTCAGACAATTATCTGCAATTCTTTTTAGCTAACTGCACCAGAACAAGTTCACAATCAGTCCTATGCTGATGACCATGCCAATTACATCCAATTATCGTCAAACTGGAGGAGATGCAGCACAGGATTAGCTTGGTGCTTATGAAGACAGAACAAATAGAACAGTTGTAGAGGAAAACAAAAGATTCCCAACAACACTCTCTGTGTCCCAGACAGGCTGCGATCCTGATGAAAGACCAAAGAGAAAAAAACATCCGTCAATGGCACTGGAATGGCAAACAACAGTAAAAAATAAGAGAAATTCAGGTGATGTGCAGGTACATTGAATTGCTTGACGAAATAGTCAGTGATAATAAAAGAAAAGATGAGAGCACAGAGGAGGGTGGATTGGATGAAGAATGTATGGCAGTTAAAAAAACCTACAGAGACCCATTAGACATCCTGTATTAAATCATTAATAATCAAGGTTTTTGATTGTACAAACTGTTCATTAAAGTATTAAATTTATTTTGCAATCCAGAATGAACAGGTCTTTTTCAAAATCCACCAACAGAGGCTAAAATAAAAAAAAACCATGGGTTTGACAAAAAGGGTTTGTAAAGGGTTTTAAGTTCTACTTCCAGCAAGAGCTTAAAAGATAATTGTGACAGGCCTTTATCTGGTCCCCATCAGAGATCAGTGACCAATGTGAGACTGTGAGCAAGACTGAGACACTACAGGCCAGAAACACTGCCAGAGATTTTATCCCATTTCTTTTTTTTAAGATTAGGCAAAGCTTCTGAGCTGCTTCCTCCATAATTAGAGCTTTAAATGGTCAATTTTTATCAAGTCAATAACAACGATAATAAATAACATATTGTAATATCATCCAGGGTGTGGAATCCCTCTTTGAGAGGTAGGTGTTACTAGGAGATCACAGCTGAGCAAAGCTTATGTGTTAAAGAGCTTCAGCTGTGGGAGGGCTTTAAAAGCAGGCTGAGCACTTCCCTTTGTGGACATTAAGTTTGGATGTCAGCTCTGGTCTTGCTGCAGAGCTGAGTGTGGCTCAGGACCTGAACACACTTCAATACAGCTCAGAGATCTTGGCTTCTTGCACATCTTGTATAATAAAAGACTTTCAAGCTGAATCTTTGCCAGTAGGTGCCAAAGCAAAATCAGTCACTTGAACACTACAAGTCCTCTCTGTTACAGCACTATGTAAAAGAAGTGAAATCAGCCAATTACTATGATGAACAGAGAGGCTGTCAGTGATTAAAGTGAGCTAATTGTTTTAAAAAGTCCTCAAACAGTTCTAGAAGAGTTATATATTTTTACCAGCACAGCACACAGTGGCACACAGTGGCATTCAAACCAGTATGATCACTTTATCCAGTTTGTAAGTCTCTATTCCTTTTCAGATCAGCACAGTGTACGGCAGGGTTAGGTGTTGCCCTGCAGCAGACTGCACAGTTATTCACACAAAAGATGACTTATTAATGTGTATCTGAATGTGTCTGACATCACAAGTCTCTCTTGTTGTCAGAGTGTACACACGAACGGCTGACAAACTGAATTTAGTGGTTGCACCGGAAGGTTTTTATTTATTTTTGTTACTTAAGGGTATGAGAAGTATATAGAAGTATGTTTCTGTACTGTGTGATTCTGCTTCCTGTATGAAGACTTTTGCTATTTTAAAAGTTATCTGCCAGGTGTTTGTTCAGTCTTGAATTCCATCTACATCTTCTTAATTTCCTTTGCTGCTTGTACTGAATATTTAATATTCATGAAGACCCTCTGGAACCATGTCGTTCAGCTCTTTTGCTATGGGGTTTGATTCCAGCCTGAGACTCCTGCTGTCATGCGAGTTCATTATGTTCTCTAGTGCAGGTCAGATGTGCAATAAAACCGGAGGCAAACTAGGGCAAACAAACAGATTTATTTAAAAATAACACAACTAAACGCATAAATTTACACATCATACAATGTTACACTGCATACAAAAAAATCTCAGAGGGCTACATTCTACAGAGCTGTAACTCAAAAGCTTGTACAGTTGCAGCCACTCCTTATTACTGCATTAGTGGTGCCACACAGCACTGCAGTACGGCAGGGAAGTGTGGTTCACTGGCCAAAGACGATCGAGAGATGTCACTTGTGGTGCGTTAGGTGTTAGTGAAACGATTGCTTCATTTAGTCTTTTTCTCTACTGCGCATGTTCAAACCCCCTTGGAATATCAATATGGAATTTTACAACTAAAGGGAAATTTTTTGATGCTTAAAATAAAAACGGAAGTATAGCATAATATATTCCATAATGTAATGCAAATTTTAGCAACAAGTAATTGGGAAACAATCTAACTTTAAATTTTGCTAAAAAATATTTTTCACACATGCTGTACTGTAGTGGCTTTAGAGCCATTTGGTCTCATATGATCTCATACATAACATATACCTAATGTACAGACAGTAGATGGTAGTGGTGGCTAAATATAAAAACTAAGCACACACAGTATTCCACCACCTCCATAAACATTTTGTGCATCAAAGTCTTCACCTCTGTAACTTACGGTAGATATTTTGGAAATGTTGTGCTTGTTCTAACTATACGCAGTCTATAAAGTTGATAAAAAACTATAATGTTGTATCCTTTTCTAAGAATACATACTAAAAACTGTTATTTTTGTAAAAAAAGTGTAATACTGATTTCATGTCAAATGATAGGGAATATTAACATTGAACCACGCAACTAAACAATTTTGGCAGTTAAAAATATCAGCAACACTTTATAATAACTTTCATTAATGAGTCATTAACAAACATTATATAATGATTAACAGATCATTAGTTTATATACATTCACATAGTTATAAATGCCATTAAGTGATAATTCATATTTTAGGTAATGTGTTTTCAAATAATAAAGTTTGTTGTTCATGATTTGTAGTCTGTTAAACTGTCTATTTCATGTTTCTGTCTGCTTTGTAACATTGAAAGAATGTACGCAGGTTTTTACACTTTACATATAATTTATTCAAGAGTTGTAAAGCTAGGTTGACTATGTGAAGCAGTGAGTTGGGGGTGGGGGGAGGTGCAGTTTAGGGTGTAACAGGATGTACATTGATGGGGTCATTTTGCTGCAAGGGAAAGACGGATGGGGATTAGGTTGTAGGGTCTGCAGTTGGATGGTTGTATTTTTGTTCTGTTAATTGACTGTTTGGAATAAACTTTTTTTTTAATCTTTTCTTTTCAGTTTAATATCCAAAATGTCCCCCATATGGGTAACCACATATTAAAAAGATTTTTGGAACAGGGAAATTGATCAGGAGCTTGCTATGCATAGACATGGTATTATGTTTTCATGAATGGTGCACTACCTTCTCTCAAGGTCCATTGACAGACCACACAAGCAAAGGGGACTGATGCTCTTCCTTTTTCCTACCTCTGTCCTTTGTCTGGTAGGGAGGTAGATATGTGTGACCTGAAAGCCAGTTTGTCATTTCCTTACCTGCTGCTCTGTTTCTGCCTGCAGGTCAGTAGATGCTGCTGCTTGTGGGAGGAGCCTAAGCTAATGAAGTAGTCACCCCCTGGGGCTGCGGTCATTGTCAGGTCATTGACAGAAGATCAAGGCCCGCATGTCGGGCTGGAAGCTGGGCAACAGTGGGAGTGGAGTCCAGGCGGCTGCCTGATGCAGGAATGCCACCAGCCAGCTGTGCCTTCTCTGGGATCCAGAGGTGGCAGCCAATGCCACGGTCTGGAAGAGGGACCCCCACATGTTTGTCTACAACAGTATCGGGCATCGCTTCTCGCTCTTTTGGCGAAGATCCCAAGTGCGTGGCCTGACCGCAGCTTGAGTTTCGAGACTTTTTTGTGGGGGAGAGGATTCCGGCCATACTGCTGAAAATGGAGAAGACTTCGGCCATCAAGAATGCAAAGCCAAGGTACATGGTATGTTTCGTGCTACGGAAAGAAGCTTTCGAAAAGGACTTTGAGAGGGATGCCTTTGAGGACAACATTATCTTCAAGTACCTGCCCTTGCAACCGGAAGATGTTTATTGCCTCCAGAGCTTCCTGGGTAAGAACATTTTCGATCTTTCACTGTCATCTCCTGACCCGTGTGTGAAGGTGTGGTCCATACTGACTGCACGTAGACAAGAAGAGCCTTTTGTAAATTTTTTACTCGAGCCACTTGTTGTAACAGAAGGAATAAGGTTCTTGATGAAGTAAAACAGATGAGTTTATTGCATGCAAGGAACAATAAAGCCGGAGTCTTGTTTCCCGCAAGAAACAACAAAACCGAAGTATTGTTCCCCATACTGGTACAAACTTTTGGGTTATATAGTGTCTTCTTCTCCGTTTCTGACGTCACTCGGTCTGATGGTAAAGAGGGGGGTTCATGGTATTTGGCCAGTTTACAATGTCCTGGCCAAATGGTCAGTTTAAGATTACACCCAGGGGGGTTCCTAGCTTGCATCTGCAATCCTTATCAGTTAACCCCCTTTCCTGCCATAAACCCCAGCTTGTGACTTAGAAGTCTAAACCACATACAGAAAGGATTAAATTTAAACCCCCGTCTTCACATCTTTCTTCACACTGTTTGCTCGTGAGCTGAGGCCCTTATGGGTCCATATGTTTAGCCCCTATGACATGTTCATGTTCAAAGATGACATTGTGAACTTCCTAAAAAGGTTTTTGGATGTGCAGGATACTGGGATAAAGATACTTGACAGGAAGAAAATATGGAACAGGAAGAGAAAGTACATGGTTCGCTTCAGAGCTGACCCCAAAGCAGAGGGCAGGCTTTTACACCACCCTGTGTCCTTTACAATTGGGGTTAAAAGAGGCTACCTGTATTACCTGTATTACCCAGAGCAACATTTTGAATGTAGGCGTTATGGGCAGAGAGGTCATTATGCTTCGGACTGCAAGGTCCAGGTGTGCAGGAAATGCGATGAAGTAGGTCACAGTGCACTGACATGCAGATCTGAGCCCAAATGCAATTTGTGTGGGGGCTCTGGGCATCTCTACAAGTTGCTGCTGTCACCGGCAGCATACCTACAGCAAGCACGTCCTCGGCTCGTCACGTGAAGGACCCTGCAGCTGTGCCATTCGAGAAGCCGGTGTCTGTGCCGGTGACATCATCGTGGAGGAGATGGAACCAGGAGAGAGTGACAGGTGCGTAACGAGACGAGCTGCAGGCAGACGACGCCAGAACTCACCTTTGAGGAAGATCACAACAGCCAAACAGAAGCTTCAGATCCAGCTAGTGCAGAGAGGGAAGACATGGGAGTCACGCACGACCCACTGGAGTGCTTGCAGGCGATGGTGAAGAACCAAGTCTTGACCCTGTGGAGAAAAGAGTGTAATTGGGCAGATAATATGGAAGACGAGGAGGACATGGACACCACCATCATCAAGAAGACTGGGAAAAGGAAGGCGACAAGTCACACGTCTTCTTTAGTGAAGAAACCGGGAAAGGGCCCTTGGAATTTTTGGAGGAGATGGCTGAAGATTCGCTGGCCCAGACCGATGGCTCATCACAGGGGTCTGAGAGTGTAGCAGGAACCCATGTCAGGGCTGGAAGTGTCTTCTAGATCTTGCATTCCAGAAACCGAAGAGACACTGGTTTCGGCAGAGGCCCTGGAAGAATGTATCCAGCCACAGGTTATCCGGCAGAGAGAATAGTCTAAGGTCTGTATATTTGCGGAGGTACCCTTGGGGTTCAAGGCTTACTGTAAATGGGACGAAAAGGCTAATAAGATAGTTTGGCCTAAGACCTTTGATGAGTAACTGGTATCTCGGGCAGGGATTGCGTTGCAGTGTGGGCATTTTGGTGGGAAATTACAACACTAGAGGGGCTCAATCGGATGGAGGCAATCAATAAGAAGGTGTTACTGGTGGATCTAGTTAAAGACTGGCTAGAGGATAAAGGTGAATTTAAGGAGATGTTTGAGAACGGGGTCCAAAGACATGCTAACATGGTGGTGAAGACTTTGGAATCTCCTGTGCAGTTCCTAGAACACTGTGCATTGAAGAATGGGAACATACAGTACCCAACCCGGGCGTCAAGTTTTCACCATGGAATGAAGGCACTCATGGGGGTGACAGTAGGCTGTGAATGGGTGGGAGGATAGAAAGTCTGTTTTTACGGAGGCAAAGAGGGGTGGCTGTGCGTCAGGCTTATATGGAGCTGATGCCGTTCCTACGCCAGTACTCAGAGTCCTTGTTATAACCCTAATGCTGAAGATCCTAACATTAAATGTACGTGGGTTAAGGAACACGGTTAAGAGGACGGCGGTGTTCACTTACCTGAAAACTATGTGCTTTGACATCTGTCTGCTGCAGGAGGTCCACTTAAAAGATGAGAGTGATGTTGTACAGTTTACACGGGAGTGGGATAGAGGAGACTCACGGTGGAATATTGGTGGGGTCCATTCCTTTGGCATAGGAATCTTACTAGGTAATAACGATTGTATGGTAGAAAGATGTGAGAATGTAGTGCCTGGGAGAGTGTTGGTTTTCGATATTTGTTTTGGTGTTAGTTGCTTCCAGTGTGTGTGTGTGTGTGTGTGTGTGTGTGTGTGTGTGTGTGTGTGTGTGTGTGCGCGCCCCGGCAATGGCACTTTACGGGCAGACTTCTTTAAAGACCCCGTCTGCCTGACTAACAAGTGGATTGTTATAGGAGGGGATTTTAACGTCGATCTCCAGGACAAGAAGGGCGAGTCAACTTAACCTCCTTTTATCTCAGTGGAAGGAGAGAAAGCAGGGTATCTCCCTGATTGACTGGTGGGAGCAGTTGAAGAAGAAGATTAGGGGGCAGTCGAGAGCTTACTGCTTAGTAAGACTCAAGTGAGAATGGCAGAAGGGTAGGAAGCTGCAGGAAGAACTGAATAGCTTATATTCTCAGTGTAATAAGGGCACGGTGGTGAGTTTGGAGGCTATTTCAACGGCAAAAGCTAAACTACGAGGTTATTATGAACAAAAGACAAAAAAATACCTGTTTAGAGCTCATGTGAAGTACTTACAAGCACATGAAACATGCTCCAGCTTCTTCTTCTGCCAAATACGGCAGAGGCAAAGGCGGAGAGTGATGGCAGGCATCCAGACCCAAGGGGGGAGGATAGTACCTGGTAGCGATGAGATGTTGGAAGCAGTGAGGAACTATTATAAGCTTCTCTTTTCCCAAAAGCCAGTAGATGAACTCATGGGGACAAAGTTATTAGATAACATCGTGGGACAGATACCCAAAAAGGCCCAGGAGCACCTGGAGGTACCAATCAGCCTGAAAGAACTTGGTGATGCTTTACTAAGCATGAAGCTAGGTAAGGTTCCAGGTAGAGACGGGTTACCCGCTGAATTCTACCGCACATTCTGGGATGTTGTAGGGCCCATTTTGATGCAGGTGATTATAGAAATCTTCTGTAGAAAGATCATGAGCGACTCGATGAGGGAAGGCATCTTCACGCTGCTGTACAAGAAAGGGTCAGCAACGGACCTAAAGAACTGGAGGTCGTTGTAATTGCTCTGTGTGGATTGCAAGCTAATCGCCAAGGTGTTGGTGAACCGCCTGAAAGGAGTACTAACTTACGTGATCAGCCGGGACCAAACGTGCGGGGCAGAAAGTGATCCAAAGTCAGGACAACTCTCAGAACAAAATGGCTCCAGTGGGCCAAGGACTATCTTTTCAGGCTGAAAGGTACACGAATGGAAGGAGAGGAACAATGCTCACCCCTGTTGTTTGGCTCGGTGAGAGCGCAGCAGGAGACCACTGTAATGGTCTTCTGAAGAAGGGAGGGAGATTAGTCGAGGACGAAGCAGGAATGTTTGACTGTGCTACTGAAAACTACACTGAACTGTTTGCAGGAATAAAGGTGGATATTGGCATGCGCAACAGGTTGATGACTGGTGTGAGTGTGAAGTTAGATGGGGGGGAAGGATTGGACAGCCCAATAACAACTGTAGAAATGAAGGAGGCACTGGAAGGGTTGCGGAAGGGCACAGTCCCTGGGGTGGATGGGTTACCAACCGAGCTTTATGTGATGTTTTGGGAAAGATTGGAGCCAATGCTGTCAGAGGTATTTACTGAAATTTTGGAACAGGGTGTGATGGGGCCAACTATGAGAACTGGGATATTGGCTCTGATTTATAAAAGAAAGGGGACAAGACTAGCCTAGATAATTGGAGGCTGTTACAACTGTTATGTGCGGATTACAAGATACTGGCAAGGATACTGGGACGAAGACTGAAGAAGGTAATGGTGTTTCTAGTGCAGGGAAACCAGAGTTGCGGAGTTGCAGGTAGGAAAATAAGTTGGAATTTGCAGCTGATCAGAGACACGCTGGAATCGGTTGAAGATAGAAAACTGGCATTAATGTTGGTGAACTTGGACCAAAACAAAGCCTTTGACAGGGTGAACCATGCTGTCCTATGGGAGACACTGAGAAGAATGGGGGTAAGTGAGAAATTCGTCACTTGGTTACAAACATTCTATAGGAAGGTGGAAACTAGGGTGTGTGTTAATGGCAGGTTAGGCGGAGGAATACCGGTTAAATGTGGAGTGCGTCAAGGTTGTCCGCTATCCCCTTTGTTGTACATCGCATATGCTGAACCCATTTTAGAGCGAATCCAGAAAGACCCAGGCGTGCGTGGGGTTCTGGTCCCTGGAAGTGGAGGACATGAAGTCAAAGTAGGGGCCTATGTGGACGACATCACCCTGTTCCTTAGTACAGAAGGAAGTCTGCAAAAGGCACTAAGCATACAGAAGGGATTTGCAAAGGGCACGGGTTCTATGTCGAATAAAAGCAAAAGTACAATTCAATATTATAGGACATGGAGAGATAGAACGGAGGCGATAGGTGGATTAACAGTTATGACAAACCCCAGTGAGGGTGCTAGGAGTAGTTTCATAAGGAAAGTATGGTCAAATTAAACTGGGAGGAACGTCTGAGAAAGGTGAAAGAGAAATTGGGGAGATGGCAAACAAGATCGCTGTCCTTCATAGGGAAAGTTCTGGTACTAAAGGAAGATGTCATGCCATTGCTTTTCCACCTAGCAGTGGTGTATCCTATGCCAGCTCGCCTCCAGAGAGACGTAGTCAAGACAGTCTTCACTTTTATGTGGGGGCGAAAATATGAGTATATTAAGCGGAGAGACATGTACCGACTGTTAGAGGATGGAGGAAAGAAAGTGCCAGACATCCCTTTAAAACTGGACTGTGTCTTTATTTCCAGTGTACAGTATGTACATAATTGCATGAGAACCCGTCACATTACTGCAGCTCCTTTGAGCATCTTTGGTTTGCACCAGTAATGAGACATCTGGTGACATGGACAAACGTCACTCCTAAAGCGGAACAATTGCCATGGCATTATAGGCAGTACACTGGCTAAAGTCTGATCAGGCAGTGAGGGAAGGGCTGACTACACTGAGGCAGAGGCAGATGTACAAGCTAGTAAGGAGGGAGAGCAGCAATGCTGTCCCTGGAGTAACAAAGGAGGTGTGGCTTCAAATTCAACCGGCAAAGTTAGATAATCTACTGAAAGATCTGAACTGGCTCTGTGTGTGGGGGAGACTGGCTGTTAGAGCAGTGCTCTTTAAACACGGACTATCGCGTCAGAAGTTGTGCCCACAACCGCAGTGTTTAAAGAGGAGACAACTGAGCATATCTTCTGGGAATGCGCTTTTGCTCAGCGGATCTGGAAGGAGTGTACGGGATTGTTTCTAACGGTTTTTGAGAAGGAGAAGTTAACATACAGAATGGTGCTAAAAGGGGTGGTAGGTAAAAAAGAAATGGAATGAGAGGTTTTTGCTGTGGATGCCAGTGAGTTTGGTAAAATCATATGTATGGCAGGCATGCAATGATTTTGTTAAACATGGAGTGTATAACACAGTCGCTGATGTGATGTGGAAGTTGAAGAGTGATGTACAGATGCAGCCATTCAAAACAAGCGCGCGATACCGCATTATTTTCCGGTGTGCTTGACGCAGTATACCGCAAGTTACGGTATTAATACCGTATATTCTCACATAGCGCCACATGAAACCGCAAGATACCGCAAATAAAATATTAGTATCCTGAATTTCCGCAAGGTGGAGCTAATAAAGCTCAACCTCTCATGTTTGAGCTGTCGCCATCAAAGTCTTTACCGAAGATATTACTAATAGCATTAATAATGAATGACCTTGGACAAGCTGTAAACTCAAAGTATTGCCCTGGTCCACATTCTTTTTTTCATTGACCGTCTTTATAAAAGTAACACCACAGCATTTCGTTGATCCAATCACGCATTTGTTTCCAATCGTGCAAAGTACAGTAATTTTTGAGAATCTCCGATTCACCATGCCTTTCACATGCTCATAAAAGATACTGATTTAGGAACATGTATACTGTACTGTATACAGTATGTATATGTATATTTAATGTCTTTACTGTGCCCGTTTAAGTATTGAATATTTATATGGAATTTTACCATATCGTGTTTGAAATCCATAAACGATATTAGTTTTGGAACATAAACATACAGTATGTAAACTGTATATGGCTGGTCTCGGTACTTTAAAGAAAAAATACACACCAGTATTCCATTTCTCCCTAAACATTTTAAGCATCGAAGTTTTTAACTAACGTGAAATAGCGTGTAAAAAAAGTGGTAGTTTTAAGCTTTTCTGCTAATATAATATGGAATCGCGTATCTAAAGAAATTAATAACGATATAATTATATCCGTGTACTGCAACACAGTAATACATGCTCTACAATGTCTGTTGATTCTGTATGTGTAGGGCTGTTTCACCTCTGCTCATGTGACCCTCCTGGTGGTCTACGTGCCGGATTAGTAACCCCCAGGTTGTGTGTTCAAATTCAGCCGGCGCCGTGGCTTTTTTTTTTAACAAACATTTCTTCATTTCTTTGAAAAAATAGAATAGCAATATTATGGACAATTAATTGACAATAAATATACAAAAGCACATATTAAATTTGGGAAATAGTTTTAATATGTAAATAGTACCCTGGTTCTGCACCCCTGGTTTCTCTCTCTCTCGCTCGTTCGCCCCCCTCCCCTCAATTCAGTTCAAGGTGCTTCATTAGCATGACCGATGGGTACAATCAGTGTTGCCAAAGCAAATAAAATAATGAACTCCCTTGCTTTTAACAGAGAGTTTCATAATTTCTAACAACGAAAATTATTTAAACTGCGACACTTTTATTATTCAACTTTTATCATTCATATGTTAAGATATTTAGACCCGGCCGGCACCGAGAGAGGGAGGAGGCGCGGAGCTCAGCAGTACAGAACGAACATTGTGCTGCCTGGAGCGCTTAATGGCACCAATCGCGTCTGCATTTATAACTTAGTTTTTAAAATTAATCAAGCAATACAAAGCATCTCTTTTTACTTTTAAGTCCCTTAATTATCATTAAGCACAGCTTTCTCACCACTTAGACTACTTTTTGATACCATCCTTAGACAAAGCAGAAACTTGTTGTTCTGTCAAATGACATTACAAGTGGAAAGATTACAGATTTTAATCGTCTTTAATTTTGTTACGTTATTCATTTTATAAACGTTTCATCTATACAAACACCACAAAACTATTCTTGATTGTATTTCTGAATGTTATGTTACACTTAGTTCACTGTTTTAAATATAATTTCTTAATGTGTCCACTCAGCAGACAAACATATGAAAAAAAACAAAAAACAGCTGGCAAACATGTTTTTTTGGCCTTCAGAGGTCAGATTTTTCAACTATATGCATGTCAAAGGCCTGGGAATGATTTGAAAACCTTGTTCTAGGTGACTACTAGCTTGGATAAAAATCTGGGACAAATTGATCAATTAGAAAAAATTCTACATCATGTTTTGTGAAGACTGGACCTGGAATTAAATGTCACGCCTATAATAACAAATCATAAAAATATTGAAAATAATAAGAATAAAAACCATTGCAATTGCTATAAAAACCTTTAGACACTGCTAGAGGGCCTTTATCTGCTGTTATGCAATGAAAAAAAACCTCAGAGTTGCCTTCTGGTGTGGAAAAAAAGGAGCACTGATAAAAAACTGATAAAAAACTGATTGATTACCCCTTCTGAGTCAATGATTGACAGCTAAAAATGCAGCCTGAAGCTTCTAGAGGAAGTCTCACCCCCTAAGGGCTCTGAATGGCTGAAAATACAATGAATGACAGCGGTTTTTACCAATCAAATCGCCTTATTTCTAGAGGTCGTTCTTCAAACATTTACTACGTAATCAATAACGTTTACTAGTCTCTAGCTCTTGAGATAAAGTAGTCTGGGTTATTTTGGATATATATCATGCTCCAGAATAAGGTAAAAACATGGGATATATATATATTTGCTGGTTTTTGCTTTTGCGGTTTTGTTGGTAAAAATGTATGATATTGACATGCTGTGCTTGCCGGGTGGCCGGGTGTTTTTATCGGGATTCTGCTAGTTCATTAATTTATTGGTTTATTGCATAATGGTGTCATGTCTGTGGAAACAAACTTTATGGTTTTGTTGTGGTGATATTGGAGAATACGTGCATGTGAGAAAATTTGTGGAGCGGTTTCAAACAAACGTTGTTTATCTCGCGTTTATCTTAAAAATAAAAAGTGTCATCAGGGGAGACAGGAGTGCCCCTCGGTGACCGCGATCCGCACTAACAGGATAAGAAAATTACTGTAGGTGTTAGCATAAACTATTAGTAATCAATAATATTAAATTTAGCACTGTAATAAGTTGTTTCACTTTCCCCCGCATCTTGTAAAAATATATTTTCATTGTTCAAATATACATTAAATCTGACTATCATATAATAAGTTAAATACAAAACTAAAGAAAAAACAGGGTAAAATATAATTCAAAATATTTTGCTAAAAATGTTAACTGTTTATAAATAATAAAATGTATTAACTAAGGAGTAGGATGGCACAGTTGTTAGTATGCTTTTTGTTTTGTTTCTTTTTCATTAATACAATAGTAGTACCTGATGTCTCAGTGGCTTTCAAAATTAAATTATGCATGCAAACCTGTGAACTGGCCTGTGGCCTGTGATACTGGCCATGTAATACTCTGCAATGTGGAATAATAGTTTATTTTAAAGGACAGAGAAAGCACAGAAAACAGGCAGTTAGATTGATCAGATTAGTATTTAAAGCCATTTAGCAAAGAGGGAATGAGAAGAGTGACAAACTAGAATACTTTAGATCTTTTTTTCTGAACCAGGGAAAATCTGATCATGTTTCTCTAAAACAATAATAAAAAACTTTATTTTATATATCACCTTTAAAAGTGGCATCTCAAAGCAATACAGTAGATTTAAAAACAGTTAAAAGGACCACAGATTACAAAGTAAATACCCAGACAAACGCAAACGCGTTTTTAATAAAATGCTTTTATTCATCCAGCAGAGAGAGACACACACACCGGTTTTCATTGACAAAAAGTAATTGTTTTTTTACATTCCTCTTGTTTAACAGGAATGTTTTGTTTGTGGACAGACTTTCCACAAACGTGAGACTGTCTTTATCAGACTCACATTTCCGAATGTCCCCCGCCCCGGTCAACAATCTTAGGAAGAACACGAAACAGCCTGTTAATAAAATTGTTGCAATTTTGTTCGGTCAGTTCTTTCTCCCAGAATTTATAGATCGCATCGATCAGTTCCTGCTTTGTGCTGGGTTTAGCAGTTTTCCGAACATAGTCTTTCAGCGAATGCCAAACCATCTCTATCGGATTTAGATCTGGGGATTCGGCTGGAGTTTTCACCCAGTTCACTCCTTCTGCTATAAGCCTCGCCCTTGCTGCTGTGTTTCGGATCGTTGTCTTGAAAGAGACGGTGCCTTGATCCAAAGTGCTCCCTGATATATGGGGCGGCATGCTGTTTCACCACGACTTTCTGGAAGAATTCACGATCCATAATTCCTTCGAAAATAAGAAGTGGTCCCGGGCCTCTTCTAGATATACCCCCCAGACGTGAACCTTCAGTGGATGTTTGGGCTTTGGCTTGTCCACATATCTACCCTTTTTACAAAATGACATTGTTGAAAACTGTTCCAGAGTCACTGTTGTTTCGTCGGTGAAAAGTACATCATGAAATGCCTCCCCCTGTTCAATCCATTGGAGCACTTGTTTGAGTCTTTCCTCTTTGTTTTTTACCCTTATCATGGGGCATGTGTTGGTTTTTTGTATCTCCATTCAAGCCTTCTGCGCACTCTTCTTATCAATGTCGGACTAACGCTTGCACCGAGGTCAAGAAAAGTATTTTTAGAAAGTTATTTACCTTTGAATCGTCCTCGGTTTAGATCCTATTTGCCTCCTCTCCCCTTTATAATGTCGTCTCACTGTGCTTTCACAAACGAAGATGTCCATCGAAGCCAAATGCTGTATAACGTCTCGTGTTGACTTCCTGTTTCTTTTCATCTTCATTATTTGGTGTGAGAGAGTCTTCGTGATTTTGGCCATAGTCTGTCTCCTTACCAAAGCTATACAATGGTGCAGCTTGTTGTCTGTACCTGTATACAGTATGGAACAGATAAAACTTACACCATACCGATGAGCTAATACCAGGGAAAGACACTCCTATTTTATTTAAAACACAATACGCCAGGAAATGTGTCTGATGCATTAGCAAGTTAAAAAAAATTGCGTTGAAAACCCGGGCGTAACGGCTGTTCCTTTTTCTGATCACTCACTGTCTGGATACTCATCTCACCTGCCCTGTTCTTTGTTTTCTTGTTATTTGCTGAGTATACCTGCTGCGATCCACTCCTGCCCTCACACCTAAAGAGAAGACTATTTTACATTTCTTTGTGCGGTCATAGTGCAATTAACCCTTGCTAATACATTTGCGGTCTTTTCAAAGTATGTACTGTCCTTTGAAAGCGAGATGATCTCTGGTTCTTTGACAAAACAAGGCTCGCCAGATAATGTGAAAAAGACATGAATCGAAATCTGTTTTTCTAGCTTTTAAAGTCATGCGATGTGTAAGCAGGAACACATCATTATATCTTACATATGAAAAATACATAATATAGCTCCCAAACAAACACAAACGTGTTTTTAATAAAATGCTTTTATTCACTCATAATCCGACAATTTCAGGAAGACTAAGTAAGGACTAAGGAAATTGTCATCTGTTGTTGAAGCTCTGTGAGCTCGGTGACTTTGAGACCACTTGTTATCCCAAGTTGTTTGAATCACCACAATTCAAATAGAGAAAAAAGAGCTGACTAACAAAATTTAAGATGTGGCTGTCAATGTTGGATTAAAAAAAAACACATTGCCCGACGTTTGTTGCATTGCTTGAAAAATAACTTTATTTCGAGAGACTAAGTAATTCGAGTGTTTTTTTAACTTCCTGAAAAACAAGTAATAATTTAACAGTATGTGCAAATGTTTTATGATATGTTGCTGTTGTGAATGTCTGTGGAGTGTATCTTATTTGCCTGTCCTGACTGGTGGAGCTCATCCAGCTGTGTCTGGATATCTCGGTCAAATATTCGGCTAGTGTGTATTGTCTGTTTAGGGTTCTGTAGCATTCCACATGGCTGGACAGCTTGTTCCCCCCTCCCGCCCCTCTCTGTGTACAATAGAGCCTCCTGTACTGGCTGGACAGGAGGCTCTACTGTACACAGAGAGGGGCGGGAGGGGGGAACAAGCTGCCCAGCCGTGTGGTTGAAGCTGATACCCTGGATTCTCTCCAGACACAGCTGTATGGGCTCCACCATCCAGGAGTTCCTGCTGTCAGAGGGGGTGGAAAGTGCCCACGGTCTCTTAACACCATTGACACATTTAGCCAATTTCCACCTGGAATTTCCTCCCCCTTAAACATTTGTTATATCTCTGCACCTGGTTCAGGTCTTAAATTGAAGCTATCCCCCTTGGCTTTGAGTGTGAACAGTCAAATTTCTTATATTTCTTAATGTGTCCACTCAGCAGACAAACATATGAAACCCCCCCCCCAAAAAACAGCTGGCGAACATGTTTTTTTTCATGTGATTTTTCAACTATATGCATGTCAAGGGCCTGGGATTGATTTGAAAACCTTGTTTTAGGTGACTACTAGATTGGATAAAAATCTGGGGCAAATTGATCAATTAAAAAAAAAATCTACATCATGTTTTGTGAAGACTGGACCTGGAATGAAATAAATAAATTAATAAAAAATCATAAAAATATTGAAAATAAGAATAATAACCATTGCAATTGCTATAAAAACCTTTAGACACTGCTAGAGAGCCTTTATCTGCTGTTATGCAATGAAAAAAAACTTCAGAGTTGCCTTCTGGTGTGGAAAAAAAGGAGCACTGATAAGAAACTGATTGATTACCCCTTCTGAGTCAATGATTGACAGCTAAAAGGCAGGCGGAATGCAGGCTGAAGCTTCTAGAGGAAGTCTTACCCCCTAAGGGCTCTGAATGGCTGAAAATACAATGAATGACAGCGGTTTTTACCAATCAGATCGCCTTATTTCTAGAGGTCATTCTTCAAACATTTACTACGTAATCAATAATGTTCACTAGTCTCCAGCTCTGGAGATAAACTAGTCTGGGTTATTTTGGATATATATCATGCTTCATAATAAGGTAAAAACATGGAATATATATATATATATTTGCTGGTTTTTGCTTTTGCGGTTTTGTTGGTAAAAATGTTTGATATTGACATGCTGTGCTTGCCGGGTGGCCGGGTGTTTTAATTGGGATTCTGCTAGTTCATTAATTTATTGGTTTATTGCATAATAGTGTCATGTCTGTGGAAACAAACTTTATGGTTTTGTTGTGGTGATATTGGAGAATACGTGCATGTGAGAAAATTTGTGGAGCGGTTTAAAAAAAACGTTTTTTATCTTGCGTTTATCTTAAAAATAAAAAGTGTCACCTGGGGAGACAGGAGTAGTCACCAGTGACCACGATACGGACTAACAGGTTTTAATTAGTATTACAATTCGCACTGATTCCCTTGCGAAGATATGGACATAAGAATATTCGTGTTCTTTATTCCTTATATTCCTCCATTCATATAAGTATCGAGTGGTATTAAATAAATACAGCTTTTTAGTATAGATTACACTTCTCTAAAATGTATTTAAAAAATAAAAACGATTACAATCTAATCTAGTGTGTATTGTCTGTTTGGGGTTCTGTAGCATTCCACATGGCTGGGCAGCTTGTTCCCCCCTCCCGGTGAAGACTCGACCACTTGAAAATACCTGTGAAACCGGTTTAATTCGTCACAGCCAGCACTCCCGCAGAGAGTGATGAAAACCACATGAAGACTTTGGTGCTTAAAATGTTTAGCGAGAAATGGAGTATTGGTGTGTGACTTGCGGAGTTAAAAGCTGCCTTTATTTTCATTCTTTCCGTCACCGCCTGCCAGTGAGCTCTCCCGCGCCCCGACCAGAGAGAGACACATGACGAGCCCTGCTAATAAAATTGAATTGAATTGAATTGAATTGAGAGAGAGGGGGGGAGGGCGAGAGCCAGCGGGGAGAAATAGAGACAGAGGCACACTTCCTACTGCACTGTGACAGATACTCTGGGATTAGAGAAACATTCTTCCCTAAATTCAGAAATCTAGTCCCAGAGTTCCCACACCTGCCAGAATCACAACGGGTCCCAATCCTACTGGGAGAGGGAGGAGGGAACTCAGTTGAACTGGCAGCCCAGTATGTGATCTCCTGTCACAGCCTGAGGAACAGTGAGCCTGTCTCCCAATAATGCTCCTTCTGTCTACATTATATATAAATATTTTATAATATGTCTTTGTTGTAAATGTCTGAAATATGTCTGTAGATTTTATATTAATGTTATTTTTTGTTTTGTTTCATGTGAATTTCATTATTTTATTTGCTTTGGCAACACTGATTATACCCATCAGTCATGCTAATAAAGCATCTTGAATTGAATTGGGGGGGCAAGCGAGAGAGGGGGAGGAGAGGGTGAGCGAGCGAACGAGCGAGTGAGAGAGAAACACCCAGGGGTGCAGAACCAGGGTACTATTTACATATTAAAACTATTTCCCAAATTTAATATGTGCTTTTCTATATTTATTGTCAATTCATATTCCATAATATTGCTATTCTATTTTTTCAAAGAAATGTTTGTTAAAAGAAAAGTTGCAGCGCCGGCTGGATTTGAACACACAACCTCTGATTTACAAGTCGGGAACGTAGACCACAGTACCACCGGCAAGGTCACATGAGCAGAGGTGAAACAGCCCTACACATACAGAATCAACAGACATTGTACAGGGTGTATAACTGTGTTGCAGTATATGAATATAATTATATTGTTATTAATTTCTTTAGATACGCGATTCCATATTATATTAGCAGAAAAGCTTAAAACTACCACTTTTTATACACGTTATTTCACATGTTAGTTAAAGACTTCAATGCTTAAAATGTTTAGGGAGAAATGGAATACTGGTGTGTATTTTTTCTTTAAAGTACCGATTCCTGGAATGTGACTGGCTGACACCCTTCTGAAGTGGTACCATAATGTCTGGTATACGGAAAAGAAAGCGTAGATAAAAAAGCTTGGATTCTCATGTATCCGATACAAGAATCTTTTAATACAGTCTTTGCTGTGCTCTTGAGGATCCTTGTGATATTTTGAGCTCTGGTTGAATGATAAGTGTCGCAGTTTAAATCATTTTCGTAGTTAGAAATTATGAAATGCTCTGTTAAAAGCAAGGGAGTTTTTATGTCCGTTACAGTAAAAGAAAATGCCTGACAAAGTAGGTCTTGGACAGATTCCAAGTGCGTGTACAAATGTGCTAAAGAAATGAGCAAAAAAAGTCATTTATTCCTTTATCGTATTGGCTAGCTAATGTCCTGTCCTCGTTAGTTAGATCAACGAAATCCTGTAGTGTTTGTCAAAGAAAAAAATAAAAGTATTTTCATTTAAAATGACGGTTAGAAAGAATGTGGACCAGCGTAATACTTTGAGTTTACAGCTTGTCCAAAGTCATTCATTATTAATACTATTAGTAATATCTTCGGTAAAGGCTTTGATGCATAAAATATTTCTGCATAATTAAAATATTTATGATAAAGGTAGGTTGTGTACTTTTGCCCAACTGAGCAATCTTGCTTTCATAAAATATACCACCTTTTTAATGACTGATCAGTAACATGCTGTAATACAGTTTAAATTAAAAACTCAAATGCTGTACATGAGAGGTTAAGCTTTATTGGCTCCTCCTGGCGGTTTTACAAGGTGATTCCGGATACTTTCCGGCATGACGTCAAATGACGCGTTACACCGCATGATACTGCGTTTTCATGCGACACGCCCACCGTGGTGTACCGCGAAATACCCCACGCGTTTTGAATGGCTGCATCTGTACTTACTGTACTGTACTTAAGTACTACTGTAAGTAGTACTACTGTGAGCCAAAAAAAGGGGGTTTGGAGGGGGGGATATTCTAGCCTTTACAATTGCTGCACAAATATTTAGTAACAAAATCCTTAAAATTCCTTCAGGTCTGCCTTGGCATTGCAGTGTGAGCTGATGGTGTTTCATCTTCTTGTTTGCTATTGTCACTGCCAGAGGAACTCTTAAACAAGCCTGTAAATATATTTAATGAGTTTTTACATGACTTCTTCCCTCTGTAAAGTGGAGCCCCAGATTTTATCATTCCAAGGCGGACATGAATAAATGCATTTGCATTTGCACACAGAGCAGTGTTTACTTGAACATGGAGATGTCATACTGAATAATTCCTGCACACAACCATTGCAGCGGAATTTGCATCATTTGGCAGGGCTATGATTCATACAAGTGGTGGTGGATTTGGAGACAAAATGTATTTACATTGGGTTGCTGTAAGTGGAGCACTAATAACCCCAAAGCTCTACTTATTATTTTACAAGAGAATGCACCTGACAAGCTGGACAGTATGCTTCTCAAAGCGCTTTACAGGATAACAACAACAATTTACAAGTTCTGGGAGGAAAAATATGATCAATATTAATAATAATAATAAACTTTATTTTATATAGCGCCTTAAAAGGTGGCTTCTCAAAGCGCTTTACAGGATAACAACTGATGAAACAACAGTGGCTGGGGGTTGAAAATACCTGTGAAACCAGTTTGTTCACAAACAATGTAGACACAGAGACTCAGTAGCAATAGCAAAATAGCAATATTATGGACACTCAATTGGCTTTTTAAAAAAAAAAAACTTTTTGACAGCTGGTACAGCACCCCACCGCGCCCGCGCGCCAGCATTATATTCTCATGTACGGGTAGAATGTGTTCATTGTCTTCCAGTGAAAGACGGGTTCCTTTCGCCGAAGTCGGGAGACATAAGAAGCTTGCCACACCCGGACTGTTACACCAACACATTAGCAAGTTAAAGCAATTCCATTGAGGAGCCGGGCGCAATAATTGTTTTGTTCCTTGATTTTCTAGCTGACTTCAGTGGCCCAGATCGTGCTTTTCTCTGGGTTGAGTCGGACTCCTCGCTCTCGGGACCGTTGTAGCATAGTGCGAAGGTTCCTGTCGTGTTCCTCCTTGGTTCTCCCATAGACCAAGATGTCATCAACAATCGCTGTAACGCCTTCAAGGCCTTCATATGTCTCATCGATTTTCCGCTGAAACTCGTCTTGAGCTGAAATTACCCCAAAGGGCAAGCGTAGGAATCTGTAGCGCCCAAACAACGTCTTGAACGTGGTTAGTTTTGATGACTCTTCTGTGAGCTTGACAGCCCAATAACCTGACCTAGCATCCAGGACACTGAAATAGCGTGCTCCAGCCAACTTTGGTGTAATGTCCTCAAACATTGGCAAGGATTAGTGTGGACGTTTGATAGCCTTGTTCAGATCCCTTGGATCAAGGCATACTCGGAGTTTACTCGTGCGAGGTTTCTCCACCACCACAAGTGCATTAACCCATTCCGTTGGCTCTGTGACTCTGGCAATGATGCCGGACTTCTCCATATTGTGCAACTCCTCCTTAAGACAGCTCCGCAGTGCAAGAGGTATGCGTCGCGGTGGGTATACTACAGGAACTGCATTTGGTTTGAGGTGGATAGTGCATTCACCTGCAAAAAGCCCAATTCCTGTAAAGACATCTGCAAAATCTTGTAAGATTGGCTTTGTCTCAGTGGGAGGGGTGGTCACAGATAAGACTAGATTAATAAGGTCCATGTCTAAACATGCTTTTAGTCTGAGTACTGGAGGTGCATGAGTGTCTACAATATAAAAGTCCAGACACATTTCTTTGTCCTTGTACTTGCATTTCAGAGTGCATGTGCCTTTTACAGCAAGTTGCTCGCCGCCATAACCTGACAGTCAGCGAGATGTGTGCTGTAGCACAACGTCACTTTTAAACTTGTCACATTCATGCAGAGGAATGACGTTAACTTGAGCACCTGTATTTAATTTAAACTTTATAACCTTTTGTGCGTTTATTTTAATGTCTACAAAAATCTGTTCAATGTCGGAGGTCTGTTTTTCGTATGACACTGAATCGACGTACAGCTCAACGGTTTCGGATTCACCGCTTGTTTTATTCTCTGCCACGGAGTGCACTTCTTTCCCTCGTCTGGAGCAGCACGCTTTTGCAAAGTGGTTAAATTTTCCACATTTTAGGCACTGCTTGCCTTTTGCCGGGCAAACGTCCTGTTCGCCGTGAGCCTTATTTCCGCAGTAGCCACACTCTCTTTGGCACTTTGCTCCCCACTCCGGTCTAGCGTCTCTAGTTCGGGCGGGTTTCTCAGCCCTGACACGGTGCACTCCGCGAGCTGCCTGTTTCGGCGCCTGCCGATTGATTGCAAGTACTGCGCTCTCGCTGCTGCCCATCGTTCTCAGCTGGGTTTGCGCTAAATCGTGAGACCTAACGATGTCTATGGCTCTGTCTAGCGTCAATTCAGAACCAACATTCAACAGCTTTTCTCTCACTCTCGGTGAATGTATTCCAAAAACAATGTGATCCCTTACCATCTCCTCGCTATCAGAGTAATTACAGTCTTTCACAAGGAGCCGCAGCTGTTACAAATCGTTCGAACGGTTCGTTAGCTCCCTGTACTCTCTCGTGAAATTTATATCGAGCAAATATAACGTTTGTTTTAGACTTAACGTGCGCTTCAAAATGGTCATAATAGGTTTTGAATACCTTTGCCTCCTCCTCTTCGAGTGTCCATGTGTTGTATACGTCTCTGCCCTTTTCTCCGACCCACAGGAGAAGATAACTGCATTGCTCTCCTGTCATGTCTTCTTGAGCGGACCCGAAAACATCAGCTCCACATGCTGCTTGAATTTGCGCCAAGCCTCGGGCAGGTTGTTCTCCTCCCAATCCATTCGTGGTGTGGGAATTCCAACGACATTCATTTTAAATCTTTTGTCCTGACGTGAATCCTATCTATTCTGACACCATGTCTTGTTTCTCGTACACGTATAGTGTAGAAATTAACAACCCAGGACGACAATGTGACACTCGAACAAACTCTTTATTATTTAACCTGTAACTCCGAACCCGTTAACTTCTACATTCACTTTGACCTGTGACCCTGAGCAACCGTTATTCCTGCTCAGCCCTCCACAAATCAACATGGAGTTTCACTGCTAACGCACACAAATTTTACAATCATGGCATGTCAAAGCTTTGAAAAAACACCTAACATCCTCATTTGCAGTTTGTAGGACTGACTCTCCTAATCTAAGCACTTTTTGGAAAGCAAAAAAATACTTAAAAATTTGTGATGGTACAGGTTGGGTTACACTGAAAAGATATAACAGTTTCCCATTTACATCCTCGTATGCAAATGCTGAATTGGCCCACAGCAGGCTCCAGTCCCTGACACTTTGTGTGAGATGTGTTAGTAAGTGACAGTTATATGAGCAGTGTCCAATGACGTAGTGGTCTTGGTGTAATGAAGCGTCTTTCAGGACCCTATGCAGACGACACAATTCGGGAAGAGTGAGGAAAACACAGGGAAAAAAGCATGCAGGGGTCAGGAATGAAAACAGGGGTGCGTCCATGGTGTGCAGGTGTTCTGGGGGGTGAGTCCAAGGCACACTGACCTAAAGGGAGTCCAAAGGGAAATCCAAGACGAGGCAAATGTCCAGAGCCGGGCGGTCCATCTGTGACGAACACAAACGGGACAAGAGTGGAATGGGACCAGGCCCTCCAGGTCCCGGACTCGCCTGGTACGGGAACCAATGCAGAGCCAGGAACAGAGTGAGCGTCTGGCTGTTAAGGTGGGCTGGAACAGGGGGCAGGTGCACAAAATCAACTCAGAAGTGAAAGAGCCGGAGCACCCTTAAGGGGGAGGGACTACAGTCGTGACACTTGGGCTTTGTCATTCAAATAAAAAAACTGCTTGTCTAGAAACCATTTTGTTTTTGGAACACATCGTGGCACAATATACTTTAACAGCTCAAGTAGATCTTTTGTAGCTGCTGTTGACAATTTGTCTCAAGATAAATGCCATCATACTGTAAGTATTAGGAGTGCACCCATGGTCAGATATGACCCAGTGTAGATCTTTTTGTCCGGATTGAAAGAGGCATCAAACAAGTTTTCCTGTTGGGACATGACGGACATTTATATCTTTGCATGCAGAGAACAGTCTATAGACCAAACTAAAAAGACAAGTAGAATAGAAATGTCCAGATGGAGCCACACAAAACACCTAACAAGGTATACTGCATTACTGGTAGATGGCAGCCCAAACTGAACTATGACGGAGATTTAGATGACAATGGTATTATTGTCCCACGTAAGATCTTGTGTTATTTCAGGATTGGAATATACACACCTGTATGTCGTCATTATGAAAATCATCCTCATCAGTTGGGGTCTCATTAGATTCTTCTCCAATAAGCTGCAATGTTCAACACATTTATCAATCATGACAGCATTTTTTCTAACAATAGCATGACTTGCATTGTGACTTGGGGTATGTAGTTAGAGAAACATTTTTTTTTTGTTATTTTGGGATTGTAATTTACATACCTGTAAGTCGTCATTATGAAAATCATCCTCCTCATTTGGGGTCTCATCAGATTCCTTACCACTTAGCTGCAATATGAAACAAATTTGTTAGTCACATCAAAATCTTCTCCACTAAAACACAACTTATATTGTGATTGGGCTATGTAGTTAGTGAAACTCAGTTCGAAGCTTTTTCTTTATTTAGGATTGAAATATACACACCTGCATGTTGTCATTTTCAATCACATTGTCTGAGTCCTCTTCACTGTGCTGCAGTTTGAGACAAATGTCTAATTATTAACAAATCAGCAAACTACATATGCCAGCAACATAATTAACACTAGGTTAAAACTTCAGGAATGTACAGTGTATCCATACAGTAGATTTTAGTAATAAGGTATGTTAATACGCTGGGCAAACGTTCCAAGGTCAAATTCTTCCAGCACGGGGGTACCTTTAAAGCACCGAAATTTTTTGGCGCGCCTTCTCTTTAAAGCCCTGGCCAAATATGAAGACAGTACGTACAGTTATAATTCAAACGGAATTAAAAACTACACATCCCAGTTACCATGGTGGTGCTTGTGATCATTGCGTTTAACCAACGAAACAGGGCGAAAAATCAGTCACATGACTTTGGGGCAGAGTTTCGAAAGCTTAACCTATCAGCAACAAAGCAAAATTTACACGATAGGCTACCTCAAACTGTCAGTTACACGACTGTGTATGTCGCTTAAGCCACTCCTATTTGGCATTTTAGTAATGGAGGCGAGAAGACGCCCCCCCCCCCATCTCTGGGTGCCTGATTTGCCGCAATCTTTAACTGTTCCGTGTCCGAATCGCAGTAGCTACGCGTACGAAATAAAGTTCATCCCAGCTACAAAACATATATATTTTTGTGGAAAGAGGGAGCAAAACATCAGTATTAACTGCTATTAATTACTGTACGATTTATAGTTGAAATCTGAGCCTAAATATAAAGTTAAAATCTCGACAAAGCAATGTAGGAAATACAGAGAAAATAAATCCTTTCTGACATCAAAAATCAGTTTCAATCAAGGTCTCTAAAACGAAAAAGAAAAAGAGGATTTTCGGAGGGCAATTACGCTGTGTTTATATAGAATAAGCGATTTATGAGCAATCTAATTTCTTGTTCGTTTAAAACAGTGAAATGTCAGCTGCAAAAGATCGCACCAGAAACAGCACTCTCTCTGCCTGTCATAGACGTTCAGGAAAGGGTGAATGAAGTCATGTCGAGTACAATAATTCGGTGATCAATAATAACAGTTGTAGGACAAGAAACAAAAGATAGTGAAAACGTAAGCTTTTTAAGGCTAAAACTCAAATTCATTCTACAAATTAAAGGCAAATGAAAATTCAGGACGTTAAAGTGCTAGAGGTGTAAAAAATACAAAAATGCACATGAGCAAAAAGTTTTAGAAATGGAGCAGGTGTTGCTTTGAAATAAGCAAACAGAAAAAAAGCCATGACTATAGTGCAGAAGAGGGATGCAGGAACACTTGCTTAGATATACAAAAAAATCACAAAAAGGTGTATGTTACAAAAGAACATGCAAACATGTTCATCATGTACATGAACATGTACATCAATTTCCCTTCGCGATCAATAAAGTCTTATCTATAAACATGAAACAGAGTGAGGAATCAGAAAATTAGCATGCATAAAAAACAGCAGTTCTGTCAGTGAGCCCTAAATGAATTAATAGCAACCATGGTTTCATGGAGGGCTTCTCAGATAGTTGGGCATTCAGGTAGATTGCCAGGTGAAAGGATTTGTAAACATATTTTGTTAAAGCAAGTCAGTTTTTTCCGCAACACATAAAAGACATTTTTCCAAGAAAGTTTAGCCTTTGTCACTAATGAAACCACTAAATAAAGACATAAATATAGATATCTTAAGATTTTTTTTATTCAATGTTGGTAGCAGGATGAACTGTCAGGTTGAGCTAAGTGTATATTTTGTCGCAGAGTTGCAAGATGTTAACAGTGAAAAAAGGTATTTAGAAATGAGTTATTTCAAGAAGAAAATTTTCAGAATAATTGCAAATCTAGCAGGACAGAGAAAGCACAGAAAACAGGCAGTTAGATTGATCAGATTAGTATGAAAAGTCATTTAGCAAAGGGAACGAGAAGAGTGACAAACTAGTATACTTTAGATCTTTTTTTCTGAACCAGGGAAAATCTGATCATGTTTCTCTATAACAATAATAAAAAACTTTTATTTTATATATCACCTTTAAAAGTGGCATCTCAAAGCAATACAGTAGATGTAAAAACAGATAAAAGGACCACAGATTTCAAAGTAAATACATATAAGAAAGACAAGCAGTTAGAGGTGCTACCAAAATTAGAAAATGAAGCAGATACAGACACTAAGTCTTCTGAAAAGAAAGGTTCTGAGGTTAGATTTAAATGCAGCTAGAGAAGACCCTGTCACGCACAGAATGTAGATGTTCTTGAGGACAGCTAGAAGACCAGAGTCAGACGGACAAAGGTGGGGAGTAGACAGATAATAAGCCATATACTGTAGGTACTGAATGAGGATGAGGATTTTGAAGTTGACTCGAAACCTGATAGGTAACCAGTGCAAGGACTTGAAAGCAGGTGTAATGCATCCCTGATAGGATTCTCGCTGTCATATTCTGAACATATTGAAGATTGCTCAGTGTGGATTTAATTTCCCCAGTGAACAGGATGTGCATTTATTAATTCTAGAAAAAAAAGCCTTTCTTGATTTCTCTAGTTCTTAGTTTCTCTAGTTCCCTTTAAAATAAACTATTATTCCACAATGCAGAGTATTACATGGCCAGTATTTACACATGATATTTGTGATTTAAAGAAATTAACACAAGCAGCTTTTGGGGATTTAAGTGTTGGCTGAGTTATTGCAGGATAAAAGACTAGAGATGTTGGTAAGAAGAAGATAATTTTGGGAAAGCTGAGGAATACACTGATAACAAGAACACTTCCTAATGGGGTTAGGCATACTTTTGATGAAGATGATGAAGTTAACAGACTGTATGTTTACATAGATACTGAAATGAGGATTGTATTTTAGATTTTGTGTAGTTGCTAGCATTGAACTGTGTGTTGGATGCACATGAATTGAAGGAATGGGCAAACATAGCTGATGCGGATCCACAGAGCCAGCATATTAAGATGTTTATAATTAGAGGCAATTTGTTTAAATAACTAGGTATGGATACTGATGTGCAAGAGAGGTGGAAAGGCTGTTTCCTTAAGCCAGCACTATAAAATATTTTATTCTCAGTGAGATGCTGCCATTTCATAGTGGGTTTCTAACACTGTGTATAGTTCCATCCACACAGTGCCTTTACTTCCATCCATTTCTAATCTCTTTATCCAGTACAGAGGATTTGGAGCCTATCCCAGTAAGCAACGGACACAAGGCAAAATACACCCTGGACATAGCGCCAGTCCATCACAGGACAGACAGACACAAACACACACACACCAGGGCCAGTTTTCCCATAAACCAATTATCTTACCAGTATGTTTTGGAGTGCGAGAGGGAGTCATATCACACATATGGAGAAAAAACCATGTAACCCAGAGAGAACATGCAAACCCCACACACACAGGATGGCAGGAATTGAACCTAGGACCCCAGTGCTGCAAGATAGCAATGCTAACCACTTCGCCACCATTATAAATGGATGAATATCTTAGTTATCTTTCTAGTTCACAGGTTTACATGCATAATTTAATTTTGAAAGCCACTGAGACATCAGGTACTACTGTTGTATTTATGAAAAAGAAACAAAACAAAAAGCATACTAACAACTGTGCCATCCTACTCCTTAGTTAATACATTTTATTATTCATAAACAGTTAACATTGTTAGCAAAATATTTTGAATTATATTTAACTCTATTTTTTCTTTAGTTTTGTATTTAACTTATTATATGATAGTCAGATTTAATGTATATTATAACAATGAAAATATATTTTTACAAGATGCAGGGGGAAGTGCAACAACTTATTAAAGTGCTAAATTCAATATTATTGATTGCTAATAGTTTATGCTAACACCTAACTTTCTTAATTAGATGTATTTAAAACAGTGAACTAAGTGTAACATACCATTCAGAAATACAATCGAGAATAGTTTTGTGGTGTTTGTATGGATGAAACGTTTCTAAAATGTGTAACAAAATTAAAGACGATTAAAATCTGTAATCTTTCCACTTGTCATTAGACAGAACAACAAGTTTCTGCTTTGTCTAAGGATGGTATCAAAAAGTAGTCTAAGTGGTGAGAAAGCTGTGCTTAATGATAATTAAGGGATTTAAAAGTAAAAAGAGATGCTTCATATTGCTTGATTAATTTTAAAAACTAAGTTATAAATGCAGACGTGATTGCTGCCATAAGCGCTCCAGGCAGCAGAACGTTCGCTCTGTACTGCTGAGCTCCGCACCTCCTCCCTCTCTCGGTGCCACGCCCCTCTCTGACAGAGCGTAGTGGGCGGTACGCTATTTTCAGAGCCTCTGATTGGGAAAAAAAGACCTGCTGATCAGTTTCACACAACAGGAAGAGAAAAGAATGGGATTTTTTTTCTTCGAAACGTGTGTTGTCTTTATGAAATTCGTGTATTTTAAACGTTTAATTAAGAAGTAAAAACCTTACAGCGTACACAAATATTCTGAGCTGATCACGAAGAAGAAAAATCACCCATTTTTCGCGCATAAAAAGTGGTTTTTAACTCTCGAAACCTGTTTTTGTAGGTTTTAAAGTTGTGCGATGTCTAAGTTAAGCAGGAACACATCATTATATCTAATTTTTTATTTCTTTTTAAAAAAATTTAAAAATCGTTTGCCCAGCCTAATTGTTAACAAAGTTAAATCTTTCTTCTAACTTTAGACTGCGACCCCTTAGTAGTAGTCTAAGGTTCATTGTATAGGGTTAAGTGAGTTACAGAGTGTCATCTCCTACAGATGACAAGGCTGAACACATTGAAATAAGGAACAGGCTGACAAGTACAGAGGAGACGTCGAAGAAATTCAGAAAAGGACATCGTACTAAGTGTTTAACAATGAGTCCACTGAGGTATGCCAAGTTCAAAAAAACACTTAACATTAACTTAACCGACCACTTTATTAGAAACACCTACCTTGAACCTACACTCACTGGCCACTTAATTAGGTAGGCCTGCATCTACAGTACCTTATAGGTGTATAGCTTTAATTTATTTGAGATGTAATCCTTTTCTTGTATTTGGTTGTCAGTGCGTGACCTGAACAACTGTAGTTAAACAAGGAAGAACAATTATGTTAAACAACAATAGCTACTATTGTCATTTTGACCCTGGAGTACAGCTATGTCGCAATGTAACTTTCATCCCGAAAAAGCCTAGTGACCCATTTAAAAGCATAGCATCATAAACGGTCATATCAGCTGATTCAAAACTAGCTATTATGAATATTTCTGTAGCCTGCCATGCCAGCAATTGTTTGGGACTTACTTGGCCAGTGTGACATTAATTTACTGTAATTATCCCTCAAATGTAATTTCAGATTTGCCTGAGATGGTGTCTTTCATTTTAATTTGGCTCCCCTAACTTCAGATCTTTTCCAGGAACAACATCCCCGAACTCCTCCTACCACCAAACACATTTGCAGTTGTAATGCTTTATAATTGAGCAGAAGGTGCACACATGTATTGTATTACAAGCAAGCACACAGGTAGCTCAATTGTTTCCTCACACATGTTTCTCCAAATGTTGTCTTCCTCTATAAAATGTCCAGCTCATCTGACAACTGCAGCAAAATACACAAATGATCTGATGTGTGGCTTGTACACTACAGCATAATGGCACCTCACTGTGTCCTGGGCTCTTTGTCTAACGGCGAAACAAGGCCACCCCTGTCCCGAGAGGAGGCTGAAGCTATAATTGGCGAGTGTTGATGGCTTAGGTTATATTCTGAAATCATCGTTTAGTCTATTTTGTTCAGGTAAATAATATTTTTCTGTTCTCTTTCTCTCGTTAGCTGAAGTAAAGGCTGTGTTCCCTGAGAAGACCCATGCAGAAAACAGAGCCTGTATGAGACAGAAGCTATCTAATGCAGCAAAGATCCTGAAAGGTCAGTGTGGTGTGGGCCAGCAGAGCCAGCATCATGAACATGAGCCAGTCTCCATTTAAATGTCCTGCTTCCTTTAACTTCAGCTGTGAAATCATTATTATTGTTGTTGTTGTGCGTTTACTGTTATGATCATATTCTGTATTGATGCATGTATTAATACATGTGGAGTTAACCGGTTAATGAATCGTGTGTTTCATTACAAAACCTAAAATGTTTTAAATAGCCTGTACATTTTATGTTGGCTTTCTATTTTCTCTGCTATCTTCTTCAGGATGAATAAAGTGGGCCTATTTATCTATCAATCATATTTTAATAACTAGTCTTATGTACCACGGTACCCCTAAAAGTATCACACTTGTACCATACTGCTGTCAAAACAGCATAGGATAAAATAGGTTTCAACATGCCACACCACCTTAAAAGTGCCATGGTATACAGTATATGTACCATGGTACTCCTACTATGGTACATGTACTATGGTACTGTCAAAAATACCAGGGTACCATACCATAGTACTGGTACCATAAATGTATAATTTCTTATGGGAAGTTTTGTTCCAATTTTAAAATATTAAAAAAAAATTTAAGAAATAATATAAAAACATTTTTATGTTGTGTCTTTTTTTATGTAATAAAAATTCATATTTAACTTGAACGGTTTTTACTTTCATTTTGTCAGATCAAATGCACTTTTTCAACAAGGTCGTTTAATTTTGAAAGACGGGGAAAACGTACTGTAGGTTTTGCAACAATGGAAATTAAACGTTATCATTCGCTACTTCAGAGTTTTTTTTTGCAGGTCTTATAGTACACTCACTGTGATACAACATGGGATGATTAAGAGAAAGGACACAAACACGTTTAGCGTGTTGTTTTTTCCGATTTAAAGTATGTTTATATACGATTGGGTTACATGGAGACAGATCGGTATTTTTATTCTGGATTCTGTTTGAATCCGAAACTTTTTTTAATTCGTCCACTAAATTCACTCTAATCGCACATCCAGATATTTGTTTAAAAGTATTTTTAATTCAGTTTGGAATATTTTACCGTTCATTTAGAGAATTTCCGTACGGTTTTTTCTGAAGTGATCCCAGTTTATTTGTGGAAGGTTTTTCCTCGCCTCAGAAATGAAGCGTCTCTCTCTAAATATGTGACGGTTGTCTTTTCTTTTACAAAACCACGGTTATAAAAAGCGCGACCTGCAGTTTTTTAAAGCAGTTTTTAAAAGCATTAACATCCAAAGTGAACATTTTTCTTAAAACACTGCAGCTTTCAAACAAGACGAACACACTACTTCCGGGTGCTTAACTGATGCTAAAAATAAAGTATATTTTAACTTAAAAAATTAAAATTAAATGTGAACTAAACGACTTTTTCGGAGCTGCTTATTCTTTGTCTAAATAAATACAGGCTTGAACTGTATTATTGCTACTAGTGGTAGGAATTAAGGGAAACGTTTTCCTTCAATATGTCGTTAATGAGTAAAAGACTTTATAGAGACGTGTTTAATTTGATTAAACTATTACGTTTTTATAATTAACAGTGATTTCTTCATTATACACTGTTGGAATGTTCCTGTTTTAGTAAATACACAAATAGTAAATAATATATTGTTAAATATATGTTTTATATCAGGTACTGATTCAAATATTTCACTCTGGAATAAAACATCAACACGTATTAAAATGTAATTTGAAATATTCTGAGTTCTGTGGAAAGATGTGCGTTTTGTTTTTGTATTTGTTAAATCACAATTTCTATCAGCTGCATTTCAAAGAATATTGCTGTAAAAATCAAAGATTATTTTGCTTTATATTGAGTAGTGATGGCTCCCAAGTGCAGAGAGGACTTGAAACAGGGTTTTGTACAAAAGAATATTACAGATGCTTTTTCATATCTCTTTCAGACTAACATCAGATTTGCAGTATTTCTGCCTGCATAGACATCAGACCTTGCTGCACAGAAAGCTTTAGTTTTATCTAATTATTTTCTGCTTCTTGCTTTCAGCAACAGGGGAAGCAGAACTGGGCATTTGTTGACAACAGAGTGAAAGTTAACTACCCAGGTAGACATTTGTTTTGATGGAGGGAGTAAAGAAAAAATATTTAAGAGAGCTGTAAAAAAGATTTGCTATCCAAGGTCTTACAGCTGTCAATTGTATTTAAAACTTAAAATCCAAGATTTGATTTTAAAAAATTCACTTTGTTATAAGATTCGATTATATTAGCAGTGTTTACTTTTCAGTGCCCAGTCAGGGGTGTGTGTGGGTTGGTAGTGGGACAGCCTTTCCCCTGCAGGCTTCTGTCAATCAATCAATCAAGGTTTATTTATCAAATGCACAACAATACAGCATGTGGTAGTAGTTGCGGGTGTAACGAATACGCCCCTGCGTATACCAGGGATCTCAGCCTCCCGGGCTGGGGGAGGTCTCCTTTAGCTCAGCTGGCACGTTCTCTGTTGCATGATGCCGGAGACCCGGGTTCGAGCCCAGGCAGTGAGGGACGAACAGGCAGGGCAGGAGCGGCGAGGGTGGAAACCCCAAGAACCGTTACAATGCAATACACCAGAGTAACAGAGACATATGATGCTTACAGTACTCAATTGAACACATACCCCTGCATAGTAGAATGTTAATAAGATCCTTTTGGTTATAAATCCATTTCTTTTCAGGGCAACTAAAATATCGCTCACCTCTACAGTTCAGAAGGTATGGACGGAGAGGTTTGTGATGATGACATCACCAACTACTGTACCGAAGTCTCTTAAAGTGACAGAACAGCCATCAGCAAAGGTCTCCAGCCCGGCTGCAGAACCAACATAACAAACATGAACAGTGCAACACAAATAAAACTGTTTACACAGAGCGAGTCAGGATGTGACCTAGGTGAAGGTTCATATATTTTCTACATGTCCACATCTTCGTTTTTATTTTTGCTATTATACAGACGACTCCAGTAAAGAACTGCCAGACTCAGACTGTTGTCCGGCTGTTCAGTTTTCACGTCGGTCTAACAGATGTCCGAATAAGAGCCCAACGCAGAAGACTAACGTGCAGCTACCCGCGCACAGAGAACGTCCGTTACACTGGCAGTAAAATGCCTTTTCTCAAAATCACAACTTTAAGGTTACATAATAATAGATAATAATGCAATAGAAATTTTATACAATAAACTCAGCCAAAACTCAATATGAATAGAGCTGCGATGTGACCAGGGTGTATGCAATACATTATGTCCAAGTAGTGAAGTATGCCGAATACAATGAAAACTGTGTGTCCATATAGCCATTACGGGTGATTTGCTGAAGGAGCTGCAGATTGGCTGTTTAGCAGTCTTATTGCCTGGAGGTAGAAGCTGTCCTGTAATCTGTTGGACTTTGACCGAATTCTTCGGTACCGTTTACCGGACGGTATGGGAAAACAGTTTGTGACTAGGATGACTGGGGTCCTTGAGAATGGACCTGGCCTTCTTAAGACATCTAGCTGAGTAGACATCCTGGGTGTTTGGTAGCTCACAGCCGGTAATGAGCTGCACTGACTTCACTACCCTCTGCAGTACTTTGCGATCCCGGGCGGAGCAGCTCCCATACCAGGCAGTGATGCAACCAGTCAGGCTGCTCTCAATAGTGCACCTGTAGAAGCTGGCCTGGATTTGTGATGGCATGCCGAACGTCTGTAGCCTATGGAGAAAGAATAGGCGCTGCCGTGCTGTTTTGACCACGGTGTTGGTGTGGTGGGTCCAGGTTAAGTCCTCTGTGATGTGTACTTGAGTAAAAGACAAAGTACTTAAAACAATTCAGTTCTGTACAGATCTCAGAGAAGTATACCCAAGTGCTGAAGCGAAGCAGCTCTACTGGTTGCTTCACACCCATGGGCAGTGGTGTGGGGTTTGTATCCAGCGTCTGACTTACAGGGACTGTGGCTGACTGCCCAGAAATGAGTCTAAACTGTCTCATTGTCTTGACAACAAACTTATGAACCACTCATGAAAATGTGTCGTTTTTATTAAGATAAAGACATTTCCAGCTTCATTACTTAAGAGCCATGTGGTTTTTGTTTTGTCTTACAGAGTGGTTTTTCTTTGTAAGCCATGGCTTTGGTGACCGAGGTTTTACACTGACCAAAAACTCCAACATATGTGTAGCCTGGCAAAAATAACCAGCACAGGACACAGATATATTTTTGTGGTTCTTTATTTCCAGGTAAGCATGGTGCCTGATCTGTTTTGTTTGTTTAGGAAATGATAAAAAAAGAAATAACATAGAATGATATACAGTATTTAGCTACACAAAATACGGTAGTGGCTCTTCCTACCATGAGGGAGAACATTTAAAAAAAACAAATTTTAGTTTGACGGTTTCAACATTCTTGGTTCTCCATCTAACCGTTACAAAATCACATCTACACTGAACAAGAAAATGAATTACATTGCAGTTTAAATTGAAATAACTCGCCACGCAACGCGAGTAAAAATAGGCCGCTCACAGGCTGCGCAGGTCACCTCTCGGCTCTACCCTCACTGAGAACTACATTACAATGGAAAATTGAATAATACTCTTACAATGGCATACACTTGACAAACGGTGCTATACCCATTTCACAACTAAACATAAGTCTCGGTAAAGTATAAGGAACATAAAATACAAGGAACATAGAAAAAACATTACTTACAAATGAGTAAACAGATTTTCCTAGCCCAAGTAGATGTCTAGAAATTCAGGCTACGGCTTCAGTCCACTCGGTTAAAATCTAACATCTATTTTACTAATCTTGTTTATGAAATACACCTTTATACTTGTTAATACTTTTGATTTGAGACCTCATTTAGGGTGTAAATAGGAAAATAACACAGTATTTACCATTACAACTCTCTGCAGCAGTTGTTTTTTTCCAACTGTAACACACTGCTTCCACCTGCGCAGAAAGCTGAAATTTCCTGGCAGGAACTAAGAGACACCGCTATCTAAGAGGCAGCGCCATCTACTGGACGTGGCATAACAGACAGCTATTCACCACCAGGTCACATAGATACTTTATTGATCTCATGAGAGAGTTTGCAGTGCAACAGCAGCTTAACACAGACAACACTGTAACAGTGTAATGAATGATACAATAATAATACAATACAATTAGTAAAGTGAGATGTGCACTAAGAAGAGTTACTCACAGTCCAGAACACACAAAGAACAATCCAGAACAGTACAGTACACAAAAAAGTCATATTGCACAATATGAATATAAATATAAATGTATTGCACAGGTCCCTGGCATATATTGCCCAAAAACATTTGTAAAAAGAACAGATGTATCAGTTTACTGTTCAGTCCAGAAACAGCTCACTGTCAATGTTGCCTCTGCCAATTGTACATCTACATGAACTCAAGCCTCTCCCAGACCCTGAGAGGAATTCAGCTCACTGAGGCGTCCTCTCAGCTGCAGTAGGTGAAGACCACGGCCTGGATGGGCCGCCTGCACACCAGACACGCCTTGCTGGCGTAAGAGTAGCAGGCCATGAGGTGGCCAGAGCAGCTGTGGGCGAAGAAGCCGTCCTTGGGGCGGCTCTGGCAGATGACACAGGGCTCCACGGTTTTTCCTCCCACTCATCACTGTGCCACGCTGCCACAACCCTGAGAAGAGATTCTGCTCTCCCGCCCTCCCTCTCCTCACTGTCTCCTCACTGCGCGGCCCTGAGCGGAGCTCCTGCTCTCCCGCCCTCCCTCTCCTCACTGCGTGGAGCTCCTGCTCTCCTGCCCCTCCCTCTCCTCACTGCGTTGCCCTGAGCGGAGCTCCTGCTCTCCAGCCCCTCCCTCTCTTCACTGTAGGTTTCCCGGTGGGGTTGGGAAGGATATATAATTTATATTAATTAGTGTACCATAAGTTAACCTTGGGGTTGGGGGTTTCCGTGCAGGAAAGTTGTTAAAAGAGCCCGTTTCCCACTGATCGCTCTCTGTCCCGCCTGGGAGCGCACTCCTGGTAAGATCGCTGTCTCTGCTGTGTGCTGATCTTTGTTGTATATATCCGTTATCATTTAGTATTTGTGTTTAAAATAAGATTGTGGAGTGGGAGCTGTAATCATATAATTAAGTTTGGTTATATGTGATGATTTTTTTTTTGTGGTTCTTTAGGTCGACCCTCGTCAGACGAACCAGGAGGAGCCTGTCTCATGTGGGCTTTACTTTTTTACTGTGCTCTCCTGGTCAGAGTCATTTATCTGATTCCACAACACAACGCAGAGGAAGGGCAGTGATGGTGGTGAATCTGCACAATTGAGATGAATATAAAATTGGATTCAGATAGATTCTCTGAAGCAAAGATAATGTTGGGAGGAGATTTTAATACTGTACCTAATGAGTCTTTAGATAGATGGCCCCAAAGGGTTAATAGTAGTTTGGAGTCAGTGGAATTGGAAATCTTGTGTGTGGGTTTGGGGGTAATTGATATTTGGAGATGTCTGAACCCCGAAGTAAGACAATAATTGATCTTTGGTTGATTTAGAAAGAGTTAGAAAGTCTAACTAGTGATGTTAATATGATTCCCACAGTATTGACTGATCACAAGGGGATCTTTTTATCGGTTTATAGGTCTAGTCCTTTGAAACCTTAAAAACTCAATTCACTGGAAGTTTAACAAGAATCTCTTGGATGCTGAACAATTTGTTAAGGATGCTACTTCAATTCTTATAAAGAGTTATGAAGAAGCTTCATGGGATAAATCATTTTCTAGGAATTGGGAATTTATTCAGTTTAAAATAAGACAACATGCAATTAAAAGTAGTAAAGATTTAGATAATTCTAAAAGAATTAAAGAAGATACTATTATTAAAGAAATACTTGACCTCACTCAACCCATAAGAACTTTTACCATGGTATACTGTAGTACTCTGTGGTACAATACGGTATGTACCATGGTACACAGTGATATGTACTATGGTACTATTGTAGTGTACCATAGTACATCTGTTGGTACACTATGGTACATTCATTGTACCATAATAGTACCATGGTGCATTTAAGTGTACCATAGTGTACCATGGTTTGTTTTACCACAGTGCCAAATGAATGTACTGTAACTGAGTGGTAGACAAAACACATACAAATGAATAACCTGTAAAAATTGTCATGAAATTCTCTAAAAAGATACTGATGTTTTACTGTCGCCATATTGCAGACACACAGAGCTAGAGCACTGGTTCATAAGTTGGAATTGGGCTACAGAATCACAGTCGGGATAAGAATCTCAAGGATGTTTATTGTAACTTAATAAATAATTTACAAACAAATGAACATGGAACTATAAATAAGTAACAGAAAAAGAAACAAGCATACAATTACATTAATAATAATCCAGTTCTTAAAATAAAAAATATATTTTAAATCTCTTTAAAAAGATAAGACCTACTTCCATTTCAGACTAATTTATTTGTACATAAAATGTACATAAAATTTTAATACAAATGTGCTATTTTAATAATAATAATATTTAGTTATCATGACTTTTTATCATGTCTATTTCAAACACTGGCATCTTCATTAAGTACATCTGATGTCTATATTCGATTACAATCCATTTTGAATCAACATCCTTCCATGAGATTGCACACAGCTTGTTGGTGGCCTTTACTTGCATCACAAAGTTTGTATTAAGGTCTGATTTGTAGATGGTGCAGATGGTGAACCGATTCCTATCTTTTGCGAGTTGTAAAAAGAATATTAAGAGTTCTTGACAAGAACATTGCATGTCAAGTTCACATTCCTTCGGAATAACAACCAGAGACTGAACTAAACCCAATGAATTTTTCTGCGGCTCTGACTGCATTTTGCACTGCAGTTTGCAGGACTGACTGAAAAAATACAAAAAAAATAGAAAATTTGTGATGGTACAGCTTGGGTTCCACTGAAAAGATTGAGTAGTTTTCCATTTACTGTATCATTCTTTATATTATTATATATTATATATATTCTAGATATTATTCTGTTATTTTATATAATATGATTATAAGATGATTTCTTAGACGCATTGTGGACGCCAAGTGGGAGAGAGAGAGACATTTAGCATGTGTAACGCCAACGTGTTTTATGTTCTATAAGGAAATAAAATCGCAGACCTCTACCTGGTGTCCCTGGGTGTTCATCTGACACAACGCAGAGGAAGGCGTCCGCTACACCGAGATATGTGTAGCTGGATGAGTGCTCCAGTGTGTTGTTGTTAAGTCTGAATCGTACCTGTTTCCCTGAGGTCTGGCTTTCTTCTGGAAAACCATAACTCTGGTCTTGTCCAGATTGACTGTCAGCGCCCAGGTCTGACAGTACTGCTCCAGCAGTGCCAGGTTCTGCTGCAGCCCCTGTTCTGTGGGCGACAGCAGGACCAGGTCATCTGCATAGAGCAGGAACTTGATTTCTGTGTCGTGTAGTGTGAGACCAGGAGCCGCACCCTCCCCACACACCCTGCCCCCTGACCCTGTTTTGCGTCAGGGAAGACAAATACGAACCCATTTCCCTTTGAAACTCATCAAAAAAGACACACTCAACAGAGCTACTACTGCACAACTACTGTATAACTAAAAAAGACCTCTTCACTGTGTGAAAATACAACCTTTATAAGTTTATGCAGGTAAATAATTGCTATTAGGAATGACTTTTAATCTATCAATGTTAAAAAAAAACACATTGCCCGACGTTAGAAAGCATCTTGCATTACATTGCTTGAAAAATAATTATAATTTTTATAATTTAATAATTATAATAATTATAATTTCGAGAGACTGGATGAGTAATTTGAGTGTTTTTTAACTTCCTGAAAAACAAGTAATAATTTAACAATATATGTAAACGTTTTATGATATGTCTATGTTGTGAATGTCTGTAGATTGTATCTTATTTTTAGTTTTTGTTTTGTTTCACGTTAATTTTATAAGGGAGAGTGTCATAGAGACGACTCCCTTACCCCCATCTTGATTAAAATACTTTTATTTTTTCACAATCTGGCAATACCACACAGAATTCACATTCACTGCAGCCAAATGGCCTTGCAGATCAGAAAATCAAGGAACAAAACAATTATCGCACCCGGCTCCTCAATGGAATAGCTTTAACATGCTAATGCATTGGTGTAACAGTCTGGGTGTGGCAAGCTTCTAATGTCTCACGACTTCGGCGAAAGGAACCCGTCTTTCATTGGAAAACAACAAACACATTCTAGCCGTTCATGAAAATATAGCATAAATACACCAAGGGATTGGGTGAGTTCCCATCACAAAAAAAAACTGCGAGCCTGCACTACAGTGACCATAGTACAGTATGGAGACCAAGACCATTTACGGGAAGAGACGAGGTGCTTCTGCTGCCCCGGCTTGCAAAGAGCGAAGGGTAAGCAAATGCAGCAGGCTTCATCTGAAATACACGATTATAGCGCATATTACAAGGTATTATTGCCGTATTGAATTTTACATTCAATTATAAATATTTCTTCGCAGCCTGTTCTTCAGGAAAACACCGCACAGGAAAACGATTTTCGAAGACTACCAAGACAGTAAAAAAGAAAGCGGTAAGACGGATGAAAAGAAAAGTTTATTTTGACCTCTGTTCCGCAACTGATGAATACTACTGTATGATTTAATTTCTTACATGAATTATGTTATTTTGCCACAGGCTGTGGGTCTCTGCTCTCGGCCACTGGCCAGGGTGCCAACCTGTAGAAGCAGCACCTGTATGGAGACTTTTTGGCAGCAGCGGGAGCAGTACGACGCATTACTGGGGAGAATTGGGAGGTAAGAGACACTCCTGAAGATGCAGAAGAAGGAGACAGTATGTTCCAGTAGTCAAATGCTAGGGCAGCTGTCTCCGAACAGACCTTCATCTCCTGATAGGTGCCTCTCCCCGCCGCACAGGTTGCAATGCCTGGCGGAATCTCTGCCCCCCCACAGAGCACAAACCGCCTCAGGACACTCCTTCCCGACCTCTCTGCTCACCACCGCGCAGGAATTGGCTGATGCTGTCCCCGCCGTCTATCTCCCCTCAGGAAGCACCGTTTACAGAGCGGAATTCACAGACGCCAGTGGGACGAACAATTCTCCCAGATATCCAACTGTTGCCCATCACTCAAGAGAAAGGGGGGGGTTGTACTTGCAGTGCATCGGTATAGATGGGAAAGCGAGAACCGACCGCTACGCTGCCCTCGTGTTTCGAAATCTTGTGACTTTTGAAATTTACTGGGGGTGGACCACATCGGTAAATTTCGATGGGTCCAGAGGCAAAAGTGCCTTGCCTTGCAATCTCCGAGAAACCATTAGTAGCATGGTGAATCGGAGATTCTCAACACTTACTTCATGCGACTGGAAAAGAATTCGCGATCGGATCAATGAAATGCATCGAAGAAGGAGGCGCTCTTTTCCTAACAGTATGTCCAGAAACAAAACATTCCTGTTAGACAAGAGGAATGTAAAAAAAAAATTGTACAAAAGTAAAAAACAATCACTTTTTGACGATGAAAACCGGTGTGTGTGTCTCTCTCTCTCTGCTGGCGCGCGGGCGCGGTGGGGTGCTGTGCCAGCCGTACAGAAAATTAAAGTGTCCCTTTCCATTCAACGGGTGTCTGAGTCGCTGTGTCCTATCTTCTGACAGTTGCTGTTGTGAATGTCTGCAGAGTGTATCTTATTTTTAGTATTGTAGCGCATTCGCCCCAGGGGGCAGCTGAAGAGCGCCCGGCTGGGGTGCCCTGTGAGGGGCAGGACAGGAGTGGTCAGGGTGGGGTTTAAGGAAGGGCGCTGACTATTGCAGCTGTCACACAGTGAAAGGGGCGTACAGGCTGGGGAGATCGCCCGTTTTCCATGTAAATAGTTCCCTAGTTCTGCACCCCTCTCCCTCTCCCTCTCCCTCTCCCTCTCCAGACACAGCTGTATGAGCTCCACCACTCAGGACAGGAGGCTCTACTGTACACAGAGAGGGGCGGGAGGGGGGAACAAGCTGCCCAGCCTAAAGCTGGTTGAAGCTGATACCCTGGATTCTCTCCAGACACAGCTGTTTGAGCTCCACCAGTCAGGACAGGAGGCTCTACTGTACACTATCTGCTGGCGCGCAGGCGCTGTGGGGTGCTTATCATTCTCAGTGCATAACAAGGAAGATTAATAAACATAAACATAATCTCATGGCTAAATAGTCAAGTCTAGCCAAAAGAGAAAACATCAACTTTATTTAAACTCCAACGAAAGTATTAATGGTTTTTAATCACCGTTTCAGGAAGTTAAAAAACACTTGAATTACTTATCCAGTCTAAAATAAATAAAAATAAAATTTTGAGAAAAAACACATTGCCCGACGTTTGAAAGCATCTTGCATTACATTGCTTAAAAATCATTTTATTTTGAGAGACTGGATAAGTAATTCAAGTGTTTTTTAACTTCCTGAAAAACAAGTAATAATTTAACAATATGTGCAAATGTTTTATGATATGTCGCTGTTGTGAATGTCTTTAGAGTGTATCTTATTTGCCTGTCCTTACTGCTGGAGCTCATCCAGCTGTGTCTGGAGACACAGGCCAGGGTATCAGCCAGGGCATCAGGTTGTTTCCCCCTCCTGCCCCTCTCTGTGTACAGTAGAGCCTCCTGTCCTGACCGGTGGAGCTCATACAGCTGTGTTTGTCCTTTGAAACTCATCAAAAAAGATACAGTCACCAGAGCTTGCACAACTACTGTATAACTAAAAAAGACCTCTTCACTGTGCGAAAATACAACCTTTATAAGTTTATGCAGGTAAATAATTTCTATTAGGAATGATTTTTTAATCTATCAATGTTAGATTAAGAAAAAACACATTTCCCAGCGTTAGAAAGCATCTTGCATTACATTTCTTGAAAAATAATTTTATTTCGAGAGACTGGATAAGTAATTCAAGTGTTTTTTTAACTTCCTGAAAAACAAGTAATAATTTAACAATATGTGCAAATTTTTTATGATATGTCGCTGTTGTAAATGCCTGTAAAGTGTATCTTATTTGCCTGTCCTGACTGGTGGAGCTCATCCAGCTGTGTCACTTTGGATAAAGGCACTGTCACTTTCAAGACAACGATCCGAAACACACAGCAGCAAGGGCGAGGCTTATAGCAGAAGGAGTGAACTGGGCGAAAACTCCAGCCGAATCCCCAGATTTAAATCCAATAGATGGTTTGGCATTCGCTGAAAGACTATGGTCGGAAAACTGCTAAACCCAGCACAAAGCAAGAACTTATCACTGCGATCTACAAGTTTTGGGAGGAAGAAGTGACCGAACAAAATTGCAACAATTTTATTAACAGGCTGTTTCGTGTTCTTCCTAGGATTGTTGAGCGGGGTGGGGGGCATTTGGGAATGTGAGTTATGTGAGTCAGATTAAGAATGATTAAAAGCATTTGATTAAAAACGCGTTTGCGTTTGTCTGGGTGCTGACAAAGTAAAACAAAATTACTTTTTGACAATGAAAAACTGTGTGTGTCTCTCTCTCTCTCTGCTGGCGTTCGTAATCGTTTTTATTTTTAAATACATTTTAGCAAAGTCATGTACCATAAAAGTATGGTAATTAAAAACCATTAATACTTTCGCTGGAGTTTAAATAAAGTCGATGTTTTCTCTTTTGGCTAGACTTGACTATTTAGCCATGAGATATACAATAGTTTGTCATTAAACAACCTTATGTTTATTAATCTTCCTTGTTATGCACAGTGAGAATGATAATGTAATGAGAATTAATTTAATCACAGAGTGCTCATTAATTGTGCTAGGAAGAAAACAGATAGGTGTTCTGAAAGGTCACATATAAACAGGTTTTCGATGGACAGAATGATGGTGTAATGATTTCGGGTTCGGATAGGACGGACACAAAAACTCAGACTTGCGGAGTTAAAAGCTGCCTTTATTTTCTTTTCCGTCACCACCTGCCAGCGAGCTCTCCCACGCCCCGACCAGAGAGAGACACACGACAAGTGAGAGAGAGAGAGAGGAACAGTGAGTCTGTCTCCCAATAATGCTCCTTCTGTCTACAGTATATGTAAATATTTTATAATATGTCATTGTTGTAAATGTCTGTAATATGTCTGTAGATTTTATATTAATGTTATTTTTTGTTTTGTTTCACGTGAATTTCATTATTTTATTGAATTGAAAATTGAGAGGGGGGGGGAGGGCGAGCGAGAGAGAGAGAGAGAGGGAGAGCGAGCGAACGAGCGAGAGAGAGAGAAACACCCAGGGGTGCAGAACCATTTACATGGAAAACGGGTGATCTCCCCAGACTGTACGCCCGTTTCACTGTGGGACAGCTGCACTGGTCAGCGGCCTTCCTATACCCCACCCTGACCACTTCCACTCCTGTCCTGCCCCTCACCCCGTACCCCAGCTGGGCGCTCTTCGGCCGCTGCCCGGGGCGAATGCGCTACAATAGATTAGCATACTGTAGAGGAAAACAGTATAGGCATCGTTGATATGAGGACTTTTGAAACCAAATTTCCCAAATTTAATATGTGCTTTTGTATATTTATTGTCAATTAATTGTCCATAATATTGGTATTCTATTTTTTCAAAGAAATGTTTGTTAAAAGAAAAGTCACGGCACAGGCTAGATTTGAACACCCAACCTGTGGTTTACAAGTCGGGCACCTAGACCATAGTACCACCCACAAGGTCAAATGAGGAATGGTGAAACAGCCCTACACAAACAGTATCAACAGACATTGAACAGCGTGTACTATTGTGTTGTAGTACATGAATATAATTCTATCGTTATTAATTTCTTTAGATACGCGATTCCATATTATAATCCCTATTAATCCAATTCTAAAAGTATGCTTGTTTGCTCCGGTATCGAGCGTATTCGCAGAAAAGCTTAAAACTACCACTTTTTATACACACGTTATTTCACATGTTAGTTAAAGACTTTGATGCTTAAAATGTTTAGGGAGAAATGGAATACTGGTGTGCATTTTTTCTTTAAAGTACCGAGACCAGCCATATACAGTTTACATACTGTAATACTGTATGTTTATGTTCCAAAATTAATATCGTTTATGGTCTTCACATGTGTTATGCTCCTATTCTTTTTTATGCTCAGCTACTAAGATTTCCCTTCAGTGGTAAAATTCCATATAAATATTCAATAGTTAAACGGGCACAGTAAAGACATTAAATATACATATACATACTGTATACAGTACAGTTTTGCATACAGTAATATGTTTATGTTCCTAAATCAATATCTTTTATGAGCATGTGAAAGGCATGGTGAATCGGTGATTCTCAAAAATTACTGTACTTTGCACGATTGGAAACAAATGCGTGATTGGATCAACGAAATGCTGTGGTGTTACTTTTACAAAGACGGTCAATGAAAAAAAGAATGTGGACCAGGGCAATACTTTGAGTTTACAGCTTGTCCAAGGTCATTCATTATAAATACTATTAGTAATATCTTTGTTAAAGACTTTGATGGCAACAGCTCAAACATGAGAGGTTGAGCTTTATTAGCTCCACCTTGCGGAAATTCCAGATACTATTATTTTATTTGCGGTATCATGCGGTACTATACGAGAATATACGGTAACTTGCGTTACACCGTGAGAAGCACACCGCAAAATAATGCTGTATCGCCTGCTTGTTTTGAATGGCTGCATCTGTATATACAAATTAACAAGTCTTTCAAAGAAAAACCAACAGTATAATTCTCCCTGATTTTTCTGCACATAATTGAGGACTACTATGAGGATGGGTGGGGTGAACCATCTTTACTTAGATTTACAGGAGCCAGTGATTTCATGGCTTTAGAACTTAATGACAACCTGTCCAAAGAAGGGTTACTACTCGTTTTCAGTCCAAGGGGGGCCAACCTGGGCATAGGCCTCCAGGAGACTTCGCCATCATTACTTTATTCCGAAAAAAAAAAAACATCTCAGAAAGAAACATCTCACACATATTGATACTCCACATAATAAAAACAACGGCGGAACGGCGGTGATTGTCCGTTATCAATCATTGCAAGTGTGGGCGGATTTGCGCTATTATGAGAGTCCCTCCAAACCCTACCACTTGCTGTTGTCCGTTAATCCCTGTACAGGGTCCATAGTCCTTTCCAGCGCTCCCTCGCCGTGGGGAAACCCCATTTGGCTACGTCGCGCTTCATCCTCCTCCTGTGGTCCGCCAGGATCCTCTCTTCCAGCTCTCTCGCTCCCCACTTGATGTTGTGCCGGATGAGATTGTTCCTTGCATCCCACAGGCCTTTTTTTGTGAGGGACAGCAGCAGCCACATCAGGAACTGCGTCCCCTTGTCTACTCTGGTAGGTGCCAGCCCCAGCAGAATGTACTGGTAACTGAGCACCGCACCCGTTCCCAGAAGTTGCATAGTGTTGTCCATTCTGCCCCACACCGCCTTGGCGAAGGGGCAGCTCCAGAACACGTGCTCCTGAGTCTCCTCGACGAAACACGTGTCCCGGGGGCAATGCGGATTCCTGGAGAACGAGTGTCTGTAGAGGATCTCTGTGGTAGCCAGTCTCTTGTGTACGGCCATCCAGTTGAGGTCCTTCAGTTCGTTGGCGACCAGATGCCCCCTCACCTCTTTGTACAGAGCTCTGTGGTTGGTGCAGAGCTCTGGCTGTCTCGTGGCCTCATACCTCCTGCTCCACTTGACAGCGTGGGTGTAGAACTCCGGTCGCCTCTCTGCCTTGGGCCCGGTGTTTGACCACTGGACCAAGTGCCTCATCGGGATGGAGAGCCACAGCCTGACAAAGTACTGGTACTTGTGGCCGATGGGATCCCGCAGCGCCCGACAGAGGTTGCAGAAGAAGATGCAGTCGAGTTTCAGGGGGAAATGTGGGACATCTCGACCCCCTTCCTCGACCGGCTGATACATCCGGTTCCTCGTGATGCACTCGTACCTGCCGCCCCAGACGAAGCCGAAGATCAACCCTTGCAGTGCTCGTCTGAGTCTGGCCGGCAGCGGGTACACCACCGCCAGGTAAACCAAAGCCGGCAGGATGTCTGCTTTCAACACCATCACTTTCCCTGTGTAGGACAGCGACCGCGTTTTCCACAGACCCAGCTTCGCGTTCACCTTGGCGATCCTCTCGGTCCAGTTGTTGGTCTCGTTGTCCTGGCTCTGGAAGGAAACCCCCAGTATTTTGAGGGGCTCCGTGCAGAGCTCGAGACCCTCCGGCGCCGTAGTCCTGTGCTTCCAGGGCCCGAAGAACTTCAGTTTGCTCTTTCGGCGGTTGAGCTTCGACCCCGAGGCTCTGGAGTATTGCTCCATGACCTGCAGGGCCCTCCTCAACCCCCTGTCCGACCACAGGAACAGCGTTGTGTCGTCGGCGTACTGGGAGATCTTCAGGGTTTCCCCCGCGCCTCCCGGTATTTCCAGGCCGTTGATGACAGGGTCCTGTCTCACCGCCTCTGCTAAGGGCTCTGTGAAGAGAACATAGAGAAGGGGTGAAAGGGGACAGCCTTGTCGTACTCCGGATTCCTGGGGAATGATATCCCCCAGGTTTCCATTCACGTTCACTCTGCTGCCCACGTCGAAGGCTTTCTCCTGGTCCAGGCTGACCACCATCATGGGCACGTTCCGGTCCTCAGCCCAGGCGATGGCGTCTCTGGTCAGCTGGAGGTTCCAGCTGACGGATCGCCCTTCCACCCCACACGTCTGGTCGCTGTGGATGATGTGGGGGAGGGCGGTTCTCAGTCTGCCGGTCAGGAGCTTGGACGGGATCTTTACGTCCACGCAGAGCATCGTGATCGGCCTCCAGTTTTTGAGGTCGGCGGCGTCTCCTCCCTTGAAGAGCAGGGAGATGACGCCCTCCCTCATGGTGTCTCCGAGTTTCCCCCGGCGGAAGATCTCCTGCGCCACTTCCACCAGATCTGCCGCCAGGGTGTTCCAGAAGCAGGTGTAGAATTCCGTGGGGAGTCCGTCCGGCCCCGGCACCTTGCCATTCTCCATGGACAAGAGCGCCGCCTTCAGCTCCTCGGCCGTGATCGGACCCTCCAAGTCCTCCCTCACCTCCTCCGGTACTCGTGCCTTCAGCCCCTCCAGAAAAGCATCGCCTGCCTCCACCTCCGTCTGCTTTTCTGAAAAGAGCTCTGTGTAGAAAGCGGTGGCCACTTCTACCTTGTCGCTCTCGTCCAGCACTTCCTCTCCATCTCCCCGTCTCAGGCCGTGGATCACCCTCTTTTTCTGGGCTCCTCGGACCTGATTGAAGAAATAAGAGGAACAGGTTTCATTATTTTCATAATGCTCCCTTTGTGCCTTTACCAGGAAAGCCTTGGCTTTCTCGGTGTGCAGTTTGCGGAGCCTCTCCTTCAGGTCCCGTGCCTGGGCTGAATTGAAGGCTCCTCCCCCATTAGCCGAGCTGTACTCCTCCTCTAGTTGTCTCTGGAGTTGTGCAGCTTCCTTTCTCTCCCTGGCCACCTTCCGTCTGCAGTACGTCTGCGCCAGGGTTCGGGTCCTGTCCTTCACCGACTCCCACCATTCCACCACAGAGCTGTAGCCGTCTCTCAAATCGACCCAGCTCGCGTAGTCTTTACGGAACAGTGCCCTGAAGTCGTCTTCCTCTAGTATCTCCCGGTTCAGCTTCCAGTACCCACGCCTGAATGCAGGCAGGTTGGTGTTAGCCACCACCGTCAAGCGCTCGTGGTCGGAATACCACGCCGGGGACACCGTCGCCGACTCCAGGGAGCAGGTCGTGTGCAGAAAGATGTAGTCCAGGCGGCTGCACACTCCCCGGGAGTTTTTCAACATCATTCCGGCGTCGTTAAGGGCGGCACCGTCTGAAGCCGTCTACCAGGGAGAACTGCTTGAGTAGCGACTCCAGCTCTGCCGAGCTAGCGTCGCTCCCCTTCTCCCGGTCGACGTTGAAGTCCCCGCCGAGTACCACCTGTCTGTTGGTGGTGCAGCAGCTGGCCAGGTCAGCAAACACTTCCTTCCGGATAGAGGGTTCCGTCGGAGCATAAACGTTAATTGCTCTCAACTTCTGCCCCATCTGCTCTCAACTTCACCATCATTACTACTGCCTCTGGAGCTGGCTGCCGCTGCAGGGGCAATGCCAGCTTTCATCTGCAGCAAAGGGGGAGGCATGAGGGAGCCCCCCTTGCCAGACTGGGGTGGGCTCTGTTGGCCACAGCCATTGGCCACCCTGTTACTCTTAGGAACTGAATCTAAGAGCTCGGATCCAATAACACTCTTCACAAAATCCCCCTTTGCCAACTTTGGTTTGTTCTTGACATGACTAAAATCCTTGGACTTGAGCAGATCCTCGTCCAGCTGTAAGAAGAGGGGGCTGAGAGCACTGTCCTCATCTGGTTCAGCCCCACCCTCCCCTTGCTTGGAGCTGCCCTCCTCCTCTGACAGCTCTGCCCCTTGCTTCGATGTCAAAGTCTCATTCTCTGAATCCTCATCCTCGTCATCGTCATCGTCTTCGTCCTCCTGGCTTGAGGCTAGGTCTCCTACCAGGGAAAGCCCACTGATAGGAGCCCACCTGATCTACCTGATCTACCACTCTTCTCCCCATCCTCCGGGTCGTCCACGTCATCGGCGGTCTCCCGTGTGTTGCGGATGAGCATGACCCAATCTTCTGGTATCTCCCCATCGTTGAGGCCCTCTTCTTTCCATTCATGCGACACTGGAGCTGATGAACACTTTGGGGCATCCCCCTGCTCGGCCGTGCCTGAGGGAGCCTGATCCTTTTTGAGCTCCAGACCACAATCCAAGGAGGAGCTCAGAGGCTGGAAGGCTCTGTGCTTGTCTGGAATGCGTTGAATGCTCCTTTTTGTCGGCAGCTTTCTTCGAGGATACCAGTGAGGCGAAACTGACAATCTTGGGCACGCTGAAGCCTTCCCTCACTGCAAATAAAAATATACAAAAACGCACTATTAGCATCAAACAACATTCAAATCTTTGCAAAAAAATTAAATGAATAAAGCCTGCCTCTCCTCTGCTCCACAACTACCTGCTGGGTTGTCCTTTGCCTGAGCAGGTTTGGAGTCTTTGTTAGGTGCGGAGACGGGAATTGACAATTCTGGAAAGTTTTTCACCTGAAATGGAAGTGATATTCCAGGGACCTCAATAGTCACGGAAGCTACACCTGAAATGGGGGGGGGGGGATTCTTAAAATCCTAAACTGTGGGCTTTCATTAAACCGTTTCATTTTACACTTCTATATAGGCGTAGTAATGACAGTAGTAATTTTAGATCAGCATTGATCCCCTAGTAAAGACACCAGTTATTTTAACAAGATTAATATCTTAAAACCATCAGTTATTGTGAGGTTTAACATGCAACAAAAGCAGGAGACAGCAATTAGCTTTCAAGCCTAGCTACGGCAGGGATGCCTTCCAGCGGAGCACCGGCCCCACATCAGGATCAGCTACCTGTCGCTGCACCAGGTCTGACAGGCCCACCCCCAGCGGCCCCTCCAGGGCCGTGGCCGCGGCGCTCGCCTCCATTTCGGTACGGATGGCCCCCTCACGTTGCTCCCGCCGGGCGCAGTAGTGGCAGTCCGCAGCCTCCCAGGGGCGCTGCGAGAGAGCGTCGGCATTGAGATGGTGAGATCCCGCACGGTGCACGACAGTGAAGTCGTACTCCTGCAGGACCTCTATCCATCGCACCATCTGGCACCTCCTGCGCCAACACCGCGCCCACCCCCGAGTCACTCGCGTCGGTATCTAGGATATACAGTAACCGCGGGTCGGGGTAGGCCAGCACGGGGGCCCCCACCAGAGCGTCACGTAACCGGCTGAAAGCTGTCTCACAGCCCGAGTCCCAGTCGAAACAGCGGCCCTTGTCGGTGAGGCGGTGCAGCGAGGCAGCGACGCTGGCAAAGTCCCGGACGAACCTCCGGTAATATGAGGCCAACCCCAGAAAACTGCGCAGCTCCGCGACGGTGCGGGGAGTTGGCCAACCCCTCACTGCAGCGACCTTACCTGGGTCTGTAGCCACCCCTCGCGGTCCAACAACATGTCCCAGAAAGGTCACCTCCCACCGCAGGAGCTCGCACGTGCGGGGATTGAGCCTCAGGCCAGCACCGCCTGGAGGTTTGTCAAGGCCTGATCGAAACTCCGGGCATGAACCAGCAGATCGTCCAGATACAGCACACACTGGTTCTGCGGGACCGATGCCAGCACCCTCTCCATCAGCCTCTCGAACGTCGCCGGGGCATTGCACAGGCCAAAGGGCATGACAGTAAACTGCCAGAGGCCCTGGCCGATGGAAAAGGCCGTCTTCGGGCGAGCATCGGGAGCGAGCGGTACCTGCCAGTAGCTGCAGCGGAGGTCCAGGGAGCTGAACCAGGTCGACCCGGTGTTGTAGTCCAAGGCGTCGTCTATCCTCGGCAGGGGGTAGGAATCCTTCCGGGTGACCTCGTTCAGCTTGCGGTAGTTGACGCAGAACCCCCACGAGCCGTCTTTTTTTCGGACCAGTACAGCTGGTGGTGACCACGGGCTCGCGGAGGGCTCAATCACCACCGCTGCGGCCATCTCCCGGATCTTTTCCTCAGAGGCGGTCCACTTGGCATGTGCCATGCGTCCCGGTGGGATGTGGATGGGCCGAGCGTTGCCGAGCGTGTTGATTTCGTGTTGGACCAGGGCAGTGCGGGTGCAGTCCTCATCTCTCGCCGCAAAGAGGTCCTCATTCTGGGCGAGTAGCGCCTGGAGCCGCTGCCACTGGTCCTGATTGAGGTCCTCACAGCTTCGCTGGTAGAGGTCCTCAATGGCGCACTTCGCTTCCATGCAACGCTCGGCCCTTTCTGCCGCCGCCTTGTCTGGCCCCCCGGGTGACTTGGGGGCAGGATCCGGCATGCTCGCTCCCTGGCTCGCAGACCCGGTCTGCCCCGGCGACTGCCGCCTCCGCCACTGCCTCTTTTTCCCCTGGCTCTGGTAAGCCCGCGTCATTCCGCCTTCGCCGGGCCTGCCCTCCACCAGGTGAAGTCGCTCCCCCTGCTACACCAATTCCTGCCCCCCACTCGCTGCAGTAGGTCCAGCCCCAGGATGCAGTCCTCCTGGATAGGTGTGAGGTAGCAGGGGTGGCGCACCGTCGCTGTACCTAGACGGAAGGCAAGCACCTGTTTCACCCGGACTGCAGCGAGCTGTCCTGTCACGGTCCTTAGCCGCAGGCTGGAGGCCTCCCATCCTGGGGGGCTTGGTGCTCTCGGTGTCGGGGAGGACGCCCGGCCGGAGTAGGGTTACCGATGAACCGGTGTCGAGCAGGAGCAGGCAGGGTTGGTCCTCGATTCGGCAGTGGAGGGACAGGCCACGGCTACAGCCGACTCGCCCCACAGTGGCGTGAGGGGCGCCGCTCTTCACAGCGCTCTCCGGAGCGGGGGTTGAGGTGTTCAAGGGCGGCCGTCCCCGCGCTGAGCCACCCAGTTCCCGTATTCCTGATGCCGATCGAGGAGTGTGAGGTTCGGGTGCCTGGCAGTACCGGGCTCAGTGTCCCCTCTTCCCGCAGCATTCGCAAAACAGCGTGCGGGGCTGTTCCGGGGGGGTCGCTGCACGGGCTGGCTCCTCTTCCCCCTTGCTGGACTCCTCCGTCGCCGCCTCTGTCAGCCGGCAGGGCGCACTGCATCTGCTGGCGCTTCCAGCCACCCCAAACACGGCCTCAGCCCATGTAGCAAGGGCCAAGGCCTGCTCCAGCGAGGCCGGCGCGGCCAGCTGTACATGGCACCGCAGCTCCTCGGGTGAGAGGGCCTTGAGAACATGACATCAGCGGCGACCGGGCCCAGTCGCTCTCCTGGTCGGCGCCGCCGCAGGGCCAGCCTCTCCCGCATCAGGTCCGGCGCTTCCTCCACGCCGAAGCGCAGCCGGAGAGCTGCTGCCAGCGCCGCGTATTCGCCTCAGTCCTCCTCCGGGACATACAGGAGCACCTGGCAGGCCGCTCCTTCCAGCGCCGCTGCCAGGTGGCCGGCCATCTCTGCCCGGCTCCAGCCATTCATCCGGGCCGCAAGCTGGAACTGCGCCTCGTAGGTTTCCCAAGGCGATTCCCCGTCGTAGTGACTGGGTCGCACCCGCGCCGGCGGGTGTGGGAATAGCTGACCAGCTCCGGCAGGAAGGGCATCTTCTCTCTGGGGCATCCGCTGGGCGCCCCAGTTCTACCGGCGGGACCACTACTGAGTAGCCCTGGTAAGGGCTGTGGCCACCTGTCGCACACAGGAGTTGCTCAGGCTCCGTATGTGCGCTGCCGGTGGGTTCGGTCTCTTTTAGAGTCAGCCGGCCCTTGTCACGGATGTCGGAAGGGCAAGACGTGGAGTGACAAGGAGAGCAGTAGAGACCCCATGCGTAGCAGTAAAAGGGGCAACACGGGGGCTAGCCCAGGCTCAGGGGGTCAGACGATGTCGGGGTAGAAACCTATGCCCTCAGGCCACAGACATGGGGCGACCTGGTGCTAGGCGGGTCTCAGGACATCTGAACCTCAATGCTGAGCCAGGAGCAGAGCACACATAAGAAGTAACTATGCTACACAACAAGGCACACCAGAAAGACATGAATAATCACAGGGAACTAGGAACAGGGCTGAAGTAGAGTGCCCTCTAGATGTACAGGGTGTGACAATATTAATCATATCTACCGGACATCTGTGTTTGGTGGTAGAAGTACTGTATGGGGAGAAGGAGTTTGGGGACATTGTTTCTGGAAAAGACTGAAGTTAGGGGAGCCAGGAGGGATGAAATTAAATTCTTCAATGAAATCACCATCTCAGGCAAATCTGAAGATAATTACAGTAAATTAATATCACACTGGACAAGTAAGTCCCAAACAATTGCTGGCATGGAAGGCTACAGGAACATTCATAATAGCTCGTTTTTATCAGCTGATATGACCATGTATGATACTGAATAAACAAACGAAAAAATAACATACTTTTAATCATACTTAATGCCTGTCTGAGGTTCATATTTTCCTCCTCAAGCTGGACTATTTTGACTTTAAGACTTTGCACCATCACATTTTCTTCCTCTTCATCCTTCTTTTGTTCACAAGCCTGTTAGGTAAAATATATGCCTTTACTCAGTGGCCTGTGACAAATGACTATTACAATAACATAATATTTATGACCAATTATGTAGCCTATGGTCAATTCAGTCACCTGATGTTGACTTTCTTTATACTTCTGCAGGATGGTTCTGCAAGAGTTTGATGTGGGCTTTATTTTTTTCTTTTTTAATGGTGCACTCTCCTGAGAACAAAACTGGAATTAGACCATTAGATTTACACTCACTGACCACTTTATTAGAAACACCTACCTATTAAAAACACCTTGTAGGTATACAGTTATAGACTCTAGCTCATCTGCCTACCTAATGAAGTGACCAGTAAGTGTAGGTGTTTCTAATAAAGAGGTCGGTGACGTTAAGTTAAGGTTAAGTGTTTTTTTTTTTAATTAGTGTACCTCGGTGGACTCATTGTTAAACACTTTTGTCTTCTTAATACAATGTCGTCTGAATTCCTCTGTGCTTATCAGCCTGTTCCTTATTTCAATGAGTTCAGCCTTGTCATCTGTAGGAGATGACACTCTGTAACACACTTAACCCTATACAACGAACCTTAGACTACTCTACTATGGGTAGAGTGATGAGGTCGCCGTCTAAAGAGTTAGCTAACCTTACAGGAAATGATCAGTAGCAAACTCTATTCAAGCTAGCAATTGATTAAAATAGATACAATAATTATCGATAACTAACCCTTACTAAAGTGGGTCCATTTCCTCTAAGTTAGCAATGTTTGAAGAACCCGAAAGTTCACTACAATTGATGCTGGGACTAAGTAGTGTTAACCTAGAGCTAAGGACACAAAGTAATGTTAGCTGTTAGCTAGTAATCACTTAAGAGCCTGTCTTAGGCACAGTGGCAGCGTGAGCCGAGCCGTCTTCCTGACGAGTTTAGGGTTTATCCAGCACACCATGGATTTTCTGTCGTGCTCATCCGGTAGTATTCTCCCTCCATCACCTTTAGCTTGCCCACATCTGTGGAGCCATTGTGAAAAACTAAAGGTGCGTACATATTGTTCTGCTAGCTACAGCGATGCCGGCTGGCACAGTAAATGTCCGTTACGTCAGTTACTACTTGTTCGCGAGAGAACATCTAAAATACTGACGCCAGCGTGTGAGTTCTATACGCGCAGCTCTCTCGTTTCTCTCATTTACACCAGGAACAAGTTACAAAAATGTAGCCACACATGCTGAAATTTTTTTAAATAATTAAACAGTATCTGTCATATGACAGAGAACTATAAAGCTGTATCACGCAGCTTATTTATATTTCCATGTTCATTTGTTTGTAAATGATTTATTAAGTGAAAACCTTACAATAAACATCCTTGAGATCCTTATCCCGGCTGTGATTCTGTAGCCCAGTTCCAACCTGTGAGGTAGGTGTGAACCAGTGCTCAGGCTCTGTGTGTCTGCAATATGGCGACAGTAAAACATCAGTATCTTTTTAGAGAGGTTCATGACAATTTTTACAGGTCATTCATTTGTATGTGTTTTATCTACCACACTCGACTACAGTATACTGTACGTATGTAGTATATGTGTGCATATAATATTGTAACGCCCTCACCCGGTGGTGAGGAGGAAGCGCCCCTAGGCACTCATAGTACCGCTGGGCATGCTGGGAGTTGTAGCCGGGGAGAGTCTGAAGGTCAGCACGATGACCAGCAGCTGACCCTACATGTATAAATAATGTCATAGTAGTTCTAGTGTCCTGTGTAGCCTTAATAGCGTATAGCCTGTTAAGTAATTACCACCCTAAAGATGTGTTCCGTCAGTCTCCTCATGTGTGTGTATATCCTGTGTTTGGTTTTGTGTGGTTTCGATAAAACAATAAAACAGTCGCTTGGTTAAGTTATCGCGTCTCCACTAGTCCTTTGTCCTGAAAGAAACTGAATGCGTTACATTGGTGTCAGAACGGGCAGGATGGACAAACCGTGGCAGACATCACCCGATTTACATTTTGTTAATATTTTGTTTGTTACGTTTTGTTAATGGGTGTGTTAACATCAGTACACTTCCTCTTCTTTTCAAGGACTGTCCCTGCTCTCCGCTCCTCCTTGCACCCTCAACCAGCCTCTGCCTGCTCACTCAGCAAAAATAAGAAGTCTTAAGATAAATGGCTTTTCCATTTTTTTGCTTATATACCTCTTCTATTTCAAGTCATTTATCACTTCTTTCTTTTATCCTTCCATTAAAAGTTAATCATTTTAGTACTCTGTTTTTCAAAAATGAGTATCAAAGTTGCTGTGTTACTTAAAGTTCAAGTTCAAGTTTATTGTCATTACACTCATATACATGGTATATGGTATAACGAAATGCTATTTAGCTAGCTCTCGGCCATAAGTAGTACAAAGAGAAAAAACAACAACAACAACAAAAATACAATTGTGTAGCAAAAGAAAGACAGAGACAACAGGCAGTGTGCAAAAAACAACAACAGGCAATGTGCAAAAAACAACAACAGGCAATGTGCAAAACAACAAAAAGGTAATAGGTTATGTGCAAAAATATGCATCAACAGAATAAAATAAAGGGATAGAAATTATGGGGAGTGAGCTTTTGACATGTATGGTAGAGGTAGATTTTCAATGTGTGTTTGGGTTTTTGGTGAGAAAGAAAGAAAGGAAGAAGGCACTGTGAGGTTCAGATCATAGGTAAGAGGTGAGGTGAGAGTGAGAGTGAGAAAGGCTGGGAATTTAACAGTTTGATAGTGCGGGGGTAAAAACTGTCTCTGAGTCTGGTAGTCTGGGCCCGAATGCTCCGGTACCGTTTTCCAGATGGTAGCAGATCATAAAGTCTGTAGCTGGGGTTTGTGGGGTCTTTGATTATGCTTAGAGCTTTCCTCAAGCACCGTCTGTCATAAATGTCCTGGATAGATGGGAGGGTAACCCCAGTGATGGACTGGGCAGTTTTCACCACCCGCTGCAGGGCTTTGCGGTCAGCAGCACTGCAGTTGCCATACCACACTGTGATGCAGCCTGTCAGTGTGCTTTCTGTAGTGCATCTGTAAAAGTTAGTGAGGATCTGGGGACATATCTTAGCCTTCTTCAACCGTCTTAGGAAGTACAGGCGCTGTTGCGCTTTCTTGATCAGACAGGTGGTGTTGAGAGACCATGTGAGGTCCTCGGTGATATGGACACCAAGGAATTTAAAGTTACTGACCCTTTCCACTTCAGTCCCGTTGATGTGGATAGGGGCATGTCCGGTTTGCAGTTTCTAAACTGAAACAAAGCTGTACTAAATGGGATTTTTTCATCCCTACCCCTAACATATTCCTTCGTTTCATCCCTCTTTCACCATCTTACATTGTGAAATGCAATTAAAACCTCTCACATTTATCAAGCTATCAAGCCAGCTAGCATTTTTTCTGATGGAAACACGTGCACAAGTATTCACACACAAACTATTTCAATGTGACAGTATTCTTTTGGGTTCCTTTGGGTATTCATTTTGTTCTACTCTTTTCTAGGCAACTAACACTAAACCTGCAATTAGCCAGTTCACAAGAGAGTCCACACCTCAGAGTGTACAAGCTAATGTATGTGTAAAGCCATTTGCAGTTCTAATACTTTATAATTGAGTAGAAAGTGCACACATGTACAACAAGCAAGCAAACAGGTAGCTCAATTGTTTCCCCACACGTGTTTATCCAAATGTTGTCTTTCTCTATAACATGTACAGCTCATCACATTGAGGGATCGCTGTTCCCGGGCAACTGCAGCAAAATACACAAATAATCTGATGCGTGGCTTGTACACTACAGCATAATGGCACCTCACTGTGTCCTGGGCTCTTTGTCTAACAGCGAAACAAGGCCACCCCTGTCCCGAGAGAAAGCTGAAGCTATAATTTGCGAGTGTTGATGGCTTAGGTTATATTCTGAAATCATCATTTAGTCTGTTTTGTTCAGGTAAATAATATTTTTCTGCTCTCTTTCTCTCGTTAGCTGAAGTAAAGGCTGTGTTCCCCGAGAAGACCCAAGCAGAAATCAGAGCCTTTATGAGACAGAAGCTACCTAATGCAGCAAAGATTCTGAAAGGTCAGTGTGGTGTGGGCCAGCAGAGCCAGCATCATGAACACGAGCCAGTCTCCATTTAAATGCCCTGCTCCCTTTAACTTCAACTGTGAAATGATTAATATTATTATTGTTTTTGTGTGTTTACTGTTATGATCATATTCTGTATTGATGCATGTATTAATACATTTGGAGTTAACTGGTTAATGAATCGTGTGTTTCATTACAAAACCTAAAATGTTTAAAATAGCCTGTACATTTTATGTTGGCTTTCTATTTTCTCTGCAATCTTCTTCAGAATGAATACAGTAGACCTATGTATCTATTTATCTATCAATCATATTTTAATAACTAGTGTTATGTACCATGTTACCTCTACAAGTACCATACTTGTACTCACCCTGCAGTCCATGTGGGTCCTAATGCCCCAGTATAGTGACGGGGACACTATACTGTAAACAGGCACCGTCCTTCGGATGAGACGTAAAACCGAGGTCCTGACTCTCTGTGGTCATTAAAAATCCTAGGGCGTTTCTCGTAAAGAGTAGGGGTGTAACCCCGGCGTCCTGGCCAAATTTCCCATTGGCCCTTACCAATCATGGACTCCTAATAATCCCCCTCTATGAATTGGCTTCATCACTCTGCTCTCCTCCCCACTGATAGCTGATGTGTGGGGAGCGTTTTGGCGCACTGTGGCTGCTGTCACATCATCCAGGTGGGGCTATACTTTGTTGGTGGAGGGGAGTCCCCATTATCTGTAAAGCGCTTTGAGTGGAGTGTCCAGAAAAGCGCTATATAAGTGTAAGCAATTATTATTAATTATTATTATTATATTGCCGTCAAAACATCATAGGGTAAAATAGGTCTCAATGTACCACACTGCACCTTAAGAGTACCATGGTATACAGTATAGGTACCATAGTACATGTACTATGGTACTGTCAAAAATACCAGGGTACCATACCATAGTACTGGTACAATAAATGTACCATGGTAGAATTTCTTATGGGAAGTTTTGTTCCAATTTTAAAATAACATTTTTGGAAACATTTTTATTTTGTAATGTGTACCTTTTAATGTAAAACTTAAGTACATCATGGGATGATTAGGAGAAAGGACACAAACACGTTTAGCGTATTATTTTTTACGATTTAAAGTATTTTTATATATGGCGTTACGTCTGTGTTACTTGGGAGACAGATTGTTTTTTTTTATTCTGGATTCTGTTTGAATCTGAAATTTTTGGAATATTTTACCGTTCATTTAGAGAATTTCCGTATGGTTTTTTCTGAAGTGATCCCAGTTTATTTGTGGGAGGTTTTTCCTCGCCTCAGAAATGAAGCGTCTCTCTCTAAATATGTGACGGTTGTCTTTATCCAGTTCTTTTACAAAACCACAGTTATAAAAAGCGCGACCTGCAGTTAAACGGGATTTTAAAATAAATATTTAAAAGTATTAACATCCAAAGCGAACATTTTTCTTTAAATACTGCAGCTTTCAAACAACACGAACACATTTTGTAATCTACTTCCGGGTGCTTAACTGATACTAAAAATAAAGTATTTAACTTAAAAATTTAAAATTTAAAGTGAACTAAACTAAAGGACTTTTTCAGAGCTGCTTATTCTTTGTCTAAATAAATACAGGCTTGAACTGTATTATTGCTACTAGTGGTAAGAATTAAGGGAAACGTTTTCCTTCAATATATCGTTAATGAGTAAAAGACTATAGAGACGTGGTTAATTTGATTAAACTATTACGTTTCTATAATTAATAGTGATTTCTTAATTATACACTGTTGGAATGTTCCTGTTTTAGTAAATATACAAATAGTAAATAATATATTGTTAAATATATGTTTTATATCGGATACTGATTCAAATATTTCACTGGAATAATACATCAACACATTAAAATGTAATTTGAAATATTTTGAGTTCTGTGGAAAGATGTGCGTTTTGTTTTTGTATATTGTTAAATCACAATTTCTATCAGCTGAATTTAAAAGAATATTGCTGTAAAAATCATTTCTTTAAAGAAATGGAATAAAAAGATTATTTTCCTTTATATTGAGTAGTGATGGCTCCCAAGTGCAGAGAGGACTTGAAACAGGGTTTTGTACAGAAGAATATTACACATGCTTTTTCATATCTCTTTCAGACTAACATCAGATTTTCAGTATTTCTGCCTGCATAGACTATAGGACTACTTCGTACTTTCATTTTCTGATATTTTCTGCTTCATACTTTCAGCAACGGGGAAGCAGAACTGGGCATTTGTTGACAACATACTGAAAGTTAACTACCCAGGTAGACATTTATTTTGATGGAGCGAGTAAAGAAAAAATATTTAAGAGATCTGTAAAAAAAGATTGGCTATCCAAGGTCTTGGCTGTAAATTGTATTTAAAACTTAAAATCTAAGATTTGATTAAAAAAAAAAACTTCACTTTGTTATAGGATGGGATTATATTAGCAGTTTTTACTTTTCAGTGCCCAGTCAGGGGGTGGTGTGGTTTTGCAGTGGGACAGCCTTTCCCCTGCAGGCTTCTGTCAATCAATCAATCAGTCAAGGTTTATTTATCAAATGTACAACAATACAGCATGCGGCAATAGTTGCCGGTATAACGAATACACCCCTGCGTATACCAGAGATGCTTACAGTACTCAATTGAACACATACCCCTGCACAGTGGAATGTTAATAAGATCCTATTGGTTAAAAAATCAATTTCTTTTCAGAGCAACTAAAATATCGCTCACCTCTACAGTTCAGAAGGTATGGACTGAGAGGTTTGTGATGATGACATCACCAACTACTGTACCGAAGTCTCTTAAAGTGACAGAACAGCCATCAGCAAAGGTCTCCAGCCCGGCTGCAGAACCAACATAACAAACATGAACAGTGCAACACAAATAAAACTGTTTACACAGAGCGAGTCAGGATGTGGTGAAGGTTCATATTTTTTTTCTACGTCTACAGCTTCATGTTTATTTTTGCTATTATACAGATGGCTTCAGTAAAGAACTGCCAGACCCAGACTGTTGTCCAGCTGTTCAGTTTTCACGTCAGTCTAACGGATGTCCGAATAAGAGCCCAACACAGAAGACTAACATGCAGCTGCCCGCTCACAGAGAACGTCCGTTACACTGGGAATGAAATGCCTTTTCTCAAAATCACAAATTTAAGGTTACATAATAATAGATAATAATGCAATAGAAATTGAATAAAAAACTCAATATGAATAGAGCTGCGATGTGACCAGGGTGTATGCAATACATTATGTCCAAGTAGTGCAGTGTGCCAATACAATGAAAACTGTGTGGCCATGTAGCAATTACAGGTGATTTGCTAAAGGAGCTGCAGGTTGGCTGTTTAGTTGTCTTATTGCCTGGAGGTAGAAGCTGTTCCGTAATCTGTTGGACTTGGACCGAATGCTCCGATACCATTTACCAGATGGTAGGAGAGAAAACAGTTTGTGACTGGGATGACTGGGGTCCTTGAGAATGGACCTGGCCTTCTTCAGATATCTAGCTGAGTAGACATCCTGGATGTTTGGTAGCTCACAGCTGGTAATGAGCTGCGCTGACTTCACCACCCTCTGCAGTACTTTGCGATCCTGGGCGGAGCAGTTTCCATACCAGGCAGTGATGCAGCCAGTCAGGATGCTCTCAGTAGTGCACCTGTAGAAGCTGGCCTGGATATGTGATGGCACGACGAACGTCTGTAGCCTGTGGAGAAAGAATAGGCGCTGCCGTGCTGTTTTGACCACGGTGTTGGTGTGGTGGGTCCAGGTTAAGTCCTCTGTGATGTGTACTTGAATAAAATACAAAGTACTTAAAATAATTCAGTTCTGTACAGATCTCAGAGAAGAATACCCAAGTGCTGAAGCGAAGCAGCTCTACTGGTTACTTCACAGCCGTGGGTGGTGGTGTGGGGTTTGTATCCAGTGTCTGATTTACAGGGACTGTGGCTGACTGCCCAAAAATGAGTCTAAACTGTCTCATTGTGTTCTGTATATGACAACAAACTTATGAACCACTCATAAAAATGTGTCCTTTTCATTAAAATAAAGACATTTCCAGCTTCATTACTTGAGAGCCATGTGGTTTTTGTTTTGTCTTACAGAGTGGTTTTTGTTTGTAAGCCATAGCTTTGGTGATCAAGGTTTTACACTGACCAATAACTTCAACATATGTGTAGCCTGGCAAAGAATAACCAGCACAGGACACAGATATGTTTTTGGGGTTTTTTATTTCCAGGTAAGTATGGTGCCTGATCTGTTTTGTTTGTTTAGGAAATGATAAAAAAAGAAATGACATAGAATGATATACAGTATTAACTACACAAAATATGGTAGTGGCTCTTCCTACCATGAGGGAAAACATGAAAAAAAAAACATTTTAGTTTGACGGTTTCAACATTCTTGGTTCTCCATCTAACCGTTACAAAATCGCATCTACACTTAACAAAAAAGTGAATTACGTTGCAGTTTAAATTGAAATAACTCGCCACGCAACGCGAGTAAAAAATAGGCTGCTCACAGGCTGCGCGGGTCACCTCTCGGCTCGACCCTCACTGAGAACTACATTACTACGGAAAATTGAATAATACTCTAACAATGGCATACACTTGGCAAACGGTGCTATACCCATTTCACAACTAAACATAAGTCTCGGTAAAGTATAAGGAACATAAAATACAAGGAACGTAGAAAAAACATTACTTACAAATGAGTAAACAGATTTTCCTAGCCCAAGTAGATGTCTAGAAATTCAGGCTACGGCTTCAGTCCACTCGGTTAAAATCTAACATCTATTTTACTAATCTTGTTTATGAAATACACCTTTATACTTGTTAATACTTTTGATTTGAGACCTCATTTAGGGTGTAAATAGGAAAATAACACAGTATTTACCATTACAACTCTCTGCAGCAGTTGTTTTTTTCCAACTGTAACACACTGCTTCCACCTGCGCAGAAAGCTGAAATTTCCTGGCAGGAACTAAGAGACACCGCTATCTAAGAGGCAGCGCCATCTACTGGACGTGGCATAACAGACAGCTATTCACCACCAGGTCACATAGATACTTTATTGATCTCATGAGAGAGTTTGCAGTGCAACAGCAGCTTAACACAGACAACACAGCAACAGTGTAATGAATGATACAATAATAATACAATACAATTAGTAAAGTAAGATGTGCACTAAGAAGAGTTACTCACAGTCCAGAACACACAAAGAACAATCCAGAACAGTACAGTACACAAAAAAGTCATATTGCACAATATGAATATAAATATAAATGTATTGCACAGGTCCCTGGCATATATTGCCCAAAAACATTTGTAAAAAGAACAGATGTATCAGTTTACTGTGCAGTCCAGAAACAGGTCACTGTCAGTGTTGCCTCTGCCAATTGTACATCTACATGAACTCAAGCCTCTCCCAGACCCTGAGAGGACTTCAGCTCACTGAGGCGTCCTCTCAGCTGCAGCAGGTGAAGACCACGGCCTGGATGGGCCGCCTGCACACCAGACACACCTTGCTGGCGTAGGAGTAGCAGGCCATGAGGTGGCCAGAGCAGCTGTGGGCGAAGAAGCCGTCCTTGGGGCGGCTCTGGCAGATGACACAGGGCTCCACGGTTTTTCCTCCCACTCATCACTGTGCCACGCTGCCACAACCCTGAGAAGAGATTCTGCTCTCCCGCCCTCCCTCTCCTCACTGTCTCCTCACTGCGCGGCCCTGAGCGGAGCTCCTGCTCTCCTGCCCTCCCTCTCCTCACTGCGTGGAGCTCCTGCTCTCCTGCCCCTCCCTCTCCTCACTGCGTTGCCCTGAGCGGAGCTCCTGCTCTCCAGCCCCTCCCTCTCTTCACTGTAGGTTTCCCGGTGGGGTTGGGAAGGATATATAATTTATATTAATTAGTGTACCATAAGTTAACCTTGGGGTTGGGGGTTTCCGTGCAGGAAAGTTGTTAAAAGAGCCCGTTTCCCACTGATCGCTCTCTGTCCCGCCTGGGAGCGCACTCCTGGTATGATCCCTGTCTCTGCTGTGTGCTGATCTTTGTTGTATATATCCGCTATCATTTAGTATTTGTGTTTAAAATAAGATTGTGGAGTGGGAGCTGTAATCATATAATTAAGTTTGGTTATATGTGATGATTTTTTTTTTTGTGGTTCTTTAGGTCGACCCTCGTCGGAGGCTGAGTCATTTATCTGATTCCACAACACAACGCAGAGGAAGGGCAGTGATGGTGGTGAATCTGCACAATTGAGATGAATATAAAACTGGATTCAGATAGATTCTCTGAAGCAAAGATAATGTTGGGAGGAGATTTTAATACTGTACCTAATGAGTCCTTAGATAGATGGCCCCAAAGGGTTAATAGTAGTTTGGAGTCAGTGGAATTGGAAATCTTGTGTGTGGGTTTGGGGGTAATTGATATTTGGAGATGTCTGAACCCAGGAGTAAGACAAAAATTGATCTGTAGTTGATTTTGAAAGAATTAGAAAGTTTAACTGTTGGTGTTAATATGAGTCCCGCAGTATTGACTTTTTATCATTTTTTTGTACGTCTAGTCCTTTGAAACCTAAAAACTCAATTTACTGGAAGTTTAACAAGAATCACTTGGATGCTGAACAATTTGTTAAGGATGCTACTTCAATTCTTAGAAAGAGTTATGAAGAAGCTTTACGGGATAAATCATTTTCTAGGAATTGGGAATTTATTCAGTTTAAAATAAGACAACATGCAATTAAAAGTAGTAAAGATTTAGATAATTCTAAAAGAATTAAAGAAGATACTACGATTAAAGAAATACTTGACCTCACTCTACCCATAAGAACTTTTACCATGGTATACTGTAGTACTCTGTGGTACAATACGGTATGTACCATAGTACACTAACTTCCTCCACTCTCTCCCCCTGGCGCAGTGCCTTCTTCTCCTGGGCCTCTCTTGGGAAGCCGAGGGCTCTGCCTGGGGTCAGGTGCTCGAGTCTCTTGTGTTCGCAGCAGGAACCTCGACTCCCGGAAGCTGCCCACCAGCTCCTGACTCTGCTCCTCTTGCTCGAGGACACGATCGGTCCTCATCCGTGGTACTGTAAGCCTCCAAGGCCTTGCCTGTAAGCAGAGGACTAGCCAACAGGCCCACTTCTCCTCTGGCCACTTCCAGGTTCTGGCCATGCGCTCAAATCGCAGGAGATAGTTTTCAATGTCCTCACCTTGCTGGTAGGGGGGCATCTTAGGCTCTTTACAGAACATGCCCTCTGCTGAAGCACGTGTAGCAGACATGGGGGTTGAACTTGGTGGACCCTGGTCCCGACCCGATGTCACTGTGTTGTCGTGGTACTGGTGTAGGAAGAGCAAGCCGTGGACTTTCTGCTGTCTCCATGTTTCCAGGTGTCGCTCCCTGAGCCTGCGATGCCAGTACAATCCTGGGTACAATTAAGAACTCCTGAAGGGAGGTTTTAAGTCCACGTAATTCTTCAAACAATTCCTCCTATTTCTTTTGTTGCCCAGACAGAAAGTCTCAGAGAAGGCTCACCATCTCCCCTTGAGGTTCTGTCTTGGACGCATGTCTCACACCTGTTATTTGTTGAGAGGTGACTCTAGGTCGAGCTCCCAGCTCTTCACAGCATTCTTCTTCCTCTTATGGGGCCACCGTGTCCCAAGGCTCATCTGCTTTGAGCTGTGGCAGTGCCTTTGCTTGTGAACACAGTGCTGCCCGTTTTTTCCAGGGTTGCACTGTCTTGCGGATAGCCATCCCACTGCTGCCACTAAATGTCACTGGGAGGGCAGGAGTGGTGCCCAAGTGAGTCCTTTTAAAACCGAATGATGGCTCAGCCGCAATTGCACTTTGGTGCAAAGATGATAGTATATTATGACAATGCTCCCCACAAACAATTATATATAGCAAAACAAAAAAAAACAAACAACAAAATGGAACTAGTACACACACACAAAAAACAAACCCCTTCTCTAAGAAAGAGATCAAGAGTTCTACCACACTTAGGTCCTATTAGCTCCACACTGTAGCGATAGCGAGACTAAGCCCCGTTAGATCTCTCCCCCCCTCCTAAATAGGTACCATTTAGCGCTGCCCCCTTGAACTGTACCACTGTTACAAAATTATGGAGCTGCATTTCACCCCAGATAAACTAATTTCCCTAACATGGGAATTCCTTCTTTCTTTTAAAGAATAGTGTAAACAGACTTTACAAAAGAAAAATACCAACCCTGAATACATTTAACTTATTTTTAACTCCTGTAAAAATGGTACTTCCTTTACCGGAAGATGTGCGCATGCACCACTCCATGTTGACATTATAAAGCCAGGCTGAAAATGGGTATCGGGTTTGGACCCATGAGGCCACCATACCCGGAAGTTGGACAGCAACACGGAAGAGACAAACAAACAGACAGAGTGCTCTCTCACACAGATAAGTACAAATAAAGAGAGTTTGTGTTTGTGTCTCTTCAGGTAACAGAAACTGATTTTGAAATAAGAGGTGATAATGTATTGCATGTATGAAAATAGGAAACTGCTAGCCAAGCCCCGAGTGTGCACCCTCATGAGCTAGCTAGCCGACAGGAAAGTGTATGCGAGATTGTGTGTAACTTAAGATGGATAATGAGTGTCGTGTAATGTACTGTCTGCGGACGGTGACAGAGATCCCTCTGTCACACAAACAAACATGGAAATATAAGTAACAGAAAAATAAATAAGTATACACTTACATAAATAACATAAATAACAATTATGTTCTTAAAATAAAAATATATTTTTTAAATCTGTTTAAAAAATAAGACCTACTTCCATTTCAGACTATTTCATTTGTACATAAAATGTATGTATTTAATAAAAATGTGCTATTTTAATAATAATCATAAGAAGTTACCATGACTTAGTCTATTTCAAACACTGGCATCTTCATTAAGTACATCTGACCTTTACTTGCATTAGAAATTTTGCAACATTTGTATTAAGGTCTGAATTGTAGATGGTGAACTGATTCCTATCTTTTGCGAGTTGTAAAAAGAATATTAAGAGTTCTTGACAAGAACATTCCATCTCAAGTTCACATTCCTTCGGAAAAACAACCAGAGACTGAACTAAACCAAATGATTTTTTTGTGGCTATGACTGCATTTCTTTTAAAACGCCCGGAACAGAGTGAGCGTCTGGCTGTTAAGGTGGGCTGGAACAGGGGGCAGGTGCACAAAATCAACTCAGAAGTGAAAGAGCCAGAGCAACCTTAAGGGGGAGGGACTACAATCGTGACACTTGGGCTTTGTCACTCAAATAAAAAAACTGCTTGTCTAGAAACCATTTTGTTTTTTGGAACACATCCTGGCACAATATACTTTAACAGCTCAAGTAGATCTTTTGTAGCTGCTGTTGACAATTTGTCTCAAGATAAATGCCATCATACTGTAAGTATTAGGAGAGACGGTCAGATGGTCAGATCTGACCCAGTGTAGATCTTTTTGTCTGGATTGAAAGAGGCATCAAACAAGTTTTCCTGTTGGGACATGACGGACATTTATACCCTTGCATGCAGAGAACAGTCTATAGACCAATCTAAAAAAACAAGTATAATAGAAATGTCCAGATGGAGCCACACAAAACACCTAACAAGGTATACAGCATTACTGGTAGCTGGCAGCACAAACTGAACTATGATGGAGGTTGAGATGACAATGATAATATTGTCCCACGTGAGATCTTGTGTTATTTCAGGATTGGAATATACACACCTGTATGTCGTCATTATGAAAATCATCCTCATCAGTTGGGGTCTCATCAGATCCTTCTCCAATTAGCTGCAATGTTCAACACATTTATCAATCATGACAGCATTTTTTCTAATAATAGCATGACTTGCATTGTGACTCGGGGTGTCTAGTTAGAGAAACATTTTTTTTTGTTATTTTAAGATTGTAATTTACACACCTGTAAGTCGTCATTATGAAAATCATCCTCCTCATTTGGGGTCTCATCAGATTCCTTACCACTTAGCTGCAATATTAAACAAATTTGTTAGTCACATCAAAATCTTCTCCACTAAAACATGACTTATATTGTGATCGGGCTATGTAGTTAGTGAAAGTCAGTTCAAAGCTTTTTCTTTTTTTAGGATTGAAATATACCCACCTGCATGTTGTCATTTTCAATCACATTGTCTGAGTCCTCTTCACTGTGCTGCAGTTAGAGACAAATGTCTAATTATTGAAGAATGAAGAGATAAGAGTGATGCCCGGGAAGTGAGATAATAATATCATTTTCTTGTTTTTGTATGTTTTTGCAAACTATGCAGTCTAGTGGCTTGACGTAGGCTTTGTGCTCAAATATATATAAAGATGCTGCCTGGCCTTGGTCAGTAAGATAAGGGCATGTATTTGGTAAGCTGGCTGTACGCCCAGAATATGAAAAGACTGTTGTCTAGTCTGCAACTTAGATATAATTAATTGGCAGGTGTTGCTTTTTCATCATTTATTTAGAATATGTCATAGTAACTCTTTATGCTTCATAAGACACCTGAACTTTGTCATTTGTTTGACACTACAATTTGGCGCTGCGGAGCAGGGTACTCCCAGCTGAGGAAGCTCTGACAGAGAGGTGGAGAGGAAAAGTTAGGCGGCCGCTTCTAAAAAGAGGTAAGGACTCCTCTTTTCTAAAAAGTCCCTTATCCTCTCCATGTTGCTGTCGAGGGTTTTTCTGAAGCTGAAGCGAGTACAAAAGAAATAATGAGTTTATGGTGTATGTGGTGGTAGACGTCTGATAAGTGTGCCGGCTGTTTTCCCAGTTGAAAGATACTGGACGTGTTTTCCCAGTTGAAATACACTGGATGTGTTTTCCCGGTTGAAATACACTGGACGTGTTTTCCCGGTTGTAATATACTGGGCGTGTTTTCCCGGTTGAAAGATACTGGACGTGTTTTCCCAGTTGTAAGATACTGGACGTGTTTTCCCAGTTGAAATATACTGGATGAGGACGGTGGGGTTGAGAAAGAGGGATTGCTGAAGGAATAGCTTCTCGCCCTGCCCATGCGGAAAAACCCAGGTGTTGTATCCTGGTCGGGTGTTGTATCCCGATACGCGGAAACCCAGGTGTTGTATCCTGGTCAGGTGTTGTATCCTGATATGCGGAAACCCAGGTGTTGTATCCTGGTCGGGTGTTGTATCCCGATACGCGGAAAAATCCAGGTGTTGTATCCTGGTCGAGTGTTGTATCCCGATACGCGGAAACCCAGTTGTTGTATCCTGGTTGGGTGTTATATTCCGATACGCGGAAAAATCCAGTTGTTGTATCCTGGTACACGACTGCAGTACGGCTGAGGGTAGTAACTCGAACCGTACTCGCAGAAGAGCCGAGGGTGGTAACTCGATTCAAGTGTGTTATTAAAGCCAGGATTTGGAACCTGGTCCGTGTTCCCGAATTGTGATAGTTCGTCAGTTTGTCCCGACTGGAGGATTCCGCGGGGCGCGTGGGAGACGAGAACATGGTTTGGTGTGAAGAAAAATTAGTGGAGGTGTCTGACTGGGTGTCAGAAAAAAATAAACTAGGTGAGTGTGAAGCGAAACTTAAAAAGAAATATGGACTGTCAGACGGAATTTGGTCTGAACAGGAGTGTAGAAAAATGTATGAACATTGGTCAAAAAAACAAACAGACAGAGACAGGTCTTATTTTAGGGAAACATCTGAGAATTTGACAGAATATTATAGAGAAAACAGAATGGGATAAGACACTAAAATCCCTGACGGAAAAGCTAAAAGCTTTGGCAGAACGAAATGAAGTTATACTGTATATACTGAAAAAGAAAAAACAAAAAAAGAAATAGAACGCCTCAAGACATTACGGAGAGCGGAGACAGATTTGATTTAATAACTCGTGAAGCTAGGAAGATAGAGCGAAGCATGTACAGTATGCTAAAGTGCGAGCGCTGCAAATGGGAGATACAGAAACTCCCAAAGAGGAGAAAAAGGAAAAAGGAACAGCCAGTGTGTCGCTATTGTAAGAGACCGGGCCATTTTTATAAAGCCTGTAGACAAATGTTAAAAGCAAAAAGACAGAGTGACAGAGGGGCAAGGGGTCCCCCCTCATAACCCTATTGATAGAGAGGACCAGAAGGGGCTGATATTTCACATTTAAAGAACATGTCAGAAGCTGTAACGTTAAATAATAGATTTAATCTAGTAAGCCCCTTTGTAGCCATCCTAAGTATATCTCAGGATTTAAATAAAAGTGAAATAATCTTACAGTGTGCAGTAATTGGGGGACACAGGAGCACAGCTGTCCTGTTTTTAGACTAAAACAGCATAAAGATGTGATATAAAGTTTTCTAACGGGTAACAGGAGGCTACAGGAGAAGGGGGGCAAGGGTTGTGTTTAAAGCAAATACAAGCTGTCACAGAATGCTTGGGAAAAGATGTACAGTTTCATTTACCGATGTGGGTGGGGGACATCCCAGACCTACAGATGCAGCCATTCAAAACAAGCGGGCAATACCGCATTATTTTCCGGTGCGCTTGACGCAGTATACCGCAAGTTACGGTATTAATACCGTATATTCTCGCATAGCGCCGCATAAAACCGCATGATACCGCAAATAAAATAATAGTATCCTGAATTTCCGCAAGGTGGAGCTAATAAAGCTCAACCTCTCATGTTTGAGCTGTCGCCATCAAAGTCTTTACCGTAGATATTACTAATAGTATTTACAGTATAATGAATGACCTTGGACAAGCTGTAAACAAAGTATTGCCCTGGTCCACATTCTTTTTTTCATTGACCGTCTTTGTAAAAGTAACACCACAGCATTTCGCAATCACGCATTTTTTTCCAATCATGCAAAGTACAGTAATTTTTGAGAATCTCCAATTCACCATGCCTTTCACATGCTCATAGAAGATATTGATTTAGGAACATGTATACTGTACCGTATACAGTATGTATATGTATATTTAATGTCTTTACTGTGCCCGTTTAAGTATTGAATATTTATATGGAATTTTACCATAACGTGTGTGAAATCCATAAACGATATTAGTTTTGGAACATAAACATACAGTATGTAAACTGTATATGGCTGGTCTCGGTACTTTAAAGAAAAAATACACACCAGTATTCCATTTCTCCCTAAACATTTTAAGCATCGCAGTCTTTAACGTGAAATAACGTGTATAAAAAGTGGTAGTTTTAAGCTTTTCTGCGAATACGCTCTATACCGGAGTCAACAAGCATACTTTTAGAATTTGATTAATAGGGAATATAATGTGGAATCGCATATCTAAAGAGATTAATAACGATATAATTTGGTTTCTGTCAAAGCGTAATGAAACCTATAACTTGATTCTTATGGACGCCCAGTCTTGCCAGAGATTAAAGAAAAACATGGAATCGCGTATCTAAAGAAATAACAGTATACAGTAACTATGTTCATGCACAAACAGTAACATGTTACATTATTAATTTGGGTGTCTCCTCTTGCCAGAGAGCGCTAAATTGCATTTTGAGTGCGGTTTTTGACTTTTTTTAAATTACAACCCATACATAAGCTGATACTGTTTAGACTTTTAATTATTTTAAACTGTATTACAGCAGCACAATGCACAATGCAACGTAAATCGCTACCTTTGTCTTCTGCGTAATAATGTTCAGAAATGAGAAATAAGATTGCTCATAAATGCGCCTTATGATAAGGTTGTTTAATGACAAAGTATTGTTTATCTCATGGCTAAATAGTCAAGTCTAGCCAAAAAGAGAAAACATCGACTTTATTTAAACTCCAGGGAAAGTATTAATGGTTTTTAATTACCATACTTTTATGGTACATGACTTTGCTAAAATGTATTTAAAAATAAAAACGATTACAAACGCCAGCGGAGAGAGAGAGACACACACACACACAGTTTTTCATTGTCAAAAAGTAATTGTTTTTTATTTTGTCAGCACCCAGAGAAACGCAAACGCATTTTTAATAAAATGACTTTTATTCATTCTTAATCAGACTCACATTCCCGAATGTCCCCTGCCCCGGTCAAAAAAGGGAAATTTTAGTAGCTAAGCATAAAACGCAGAGGAGCATAACGAAGATCATAAAGCTCATAAACGATATTAATTTAGGAACTTTAACATATTATGTAAACTGTATGTTGCTGTTATTGGTATTTTAAAGAAAAAATACACACCAATACTCAATTTCTCCCTAAACAGCGGGAGGGGGGAACAAGCTGCCCAGCCGTGTGGAATGCTACAGAACCCCAAACTGACAATACACACTAGCCGAATATTTGACCAAGATATCCAGACACAGCTGAATGAGCTCCACCAGTAAAACTCAAAGTATTACGCTGGTCCACACTATTTGTAACGACTTTATTTTTTCATCAACAAAAGGTAACACCCACCACAGCATTCCGTTGATCTAACTAACTAGGATGGGACATTAGCTAGCCAATATGATAAAGGAATAACTTTTTTGTTTATTTCTTTAGCACATTTATTTGAACATTTCCATCGATTGTACAAGCACTGAAAAACTGTTCAATCCCTAGTTCGTCAGGCATTTTCTTTTACTATAACTGATATAAAAACTCCCTTGCTTTTAACAGAGCGTTTCATAATTTCTAACAACGAAAATTATTTAAACTGCGACACTTATCATTCAACGAGAGCTCAAAATATCACAAGGATTCTCGAGATCAACAAAGACAATAGAAAAAGATATGTGTACTGTATAAGATACTATCCATGGGAATCCAAGCTTTTTTATCCACGCTAAGTAGTCTTTAAAATTTCTTCATTACACAGTGAAGTCAAAATTCCGGGATGTGCCTATATGTACACTGGGCAAACGTTCCGAGGTGAAATTCTTCCAGCACGGGGGTACCTTTAAAGCGGAGACGACGGCACCGAATATTTTTGGTGCGCCCTCTCTTTAAAGCCCTCTTTAAAGAGATTAAAGCCCTCTCTTTAAATTATTTTAAACTGTATTACAGCAGCATGATGTGCTTTTTCACGAAACCTAGAGTAACGAAATGTCTTGCGTTGTACAGCTTTTCAGCTAAATATATTTATCGCTTACACCTGACACTTGAGGTGCCCGACAAAACCGGTTGAACAGCTCTGTTGGAGGTTTGCAGATCAGATCGGATTCCCTTCCCCCCACAGAAAGACAGATTTATTAGTCGCTATTCACTGCACAGTGAGCAGCTCCAATTTCAGGTGTAAGCGATAGATCTCAGTTTAGCCGATCTTGTTACAGTTTACTCTTACTATCCATATTAATTTTAAGTGCTTAATGCCATTTTTTGACCACGCACAAATATTCTTATGTCCATATCTTCGCAAGGGAATCAGTGTGAATTGTAATACTAATTAAATGACCGCGGGCACTTTCCACCCCTTCTGACAGCAGGAACATAACCCATTCTCAGCTCAGCAGCTCATTACAATATAGGGTGTTCGAATCTTTTGCTGCCTCAGAAAAGCTTTAGAGAACTTAACATTTCTATTATCAACAAATTGTAAATACGACGTTTACATTGGCATTACTAATTTTTCACTTGAGTGTATGGAGGATTGTCAGCTGTCACTGAGAGCAGTTAATTAAATGTATTTTTTGATTCACAATCAGACAAATGCAACATAAATTGTTATCTTTGTCTTCTAAGTATATTAATAAACTTTCAGCATAGCTTTCTCCCCGTTTAGATTTATTTTTCTTGGGATTTTGGGATCAAACGTGGAAAGATTAGATTGTAATCGGTTTTTTTTAAATACATTTTAGAAAAGTGTAATCTATACTAAAAAGCTGTATTTATTTAATACCACTCGATACTTATATTAATGGAGTTTAGTTGATACTGTTTAAACTTTTAATTATTTTAAATTGTATTACAGCATTGTACACATGCTTAAAAGAGGAGAAAATGCAAGCCTTCTTCAGGTGTGAGGGTCTTCTGCTCAGAATGAAACGCTAAAATGTAATGTAGGCTCTGAATGGGTTCAATTATGATTTGGGCTTGATTAAGGTCGCTGCCTTTCATCCAAAATCCTGCTTGAATCCTTCTAAACTAAAAATTAGACACAAGAAGGGGCTCTGGTGAAATTTCTCTTTTTTTAATTTCTCTTTTTTTCTTGGAAAAATATCTTACCCGCTGCAATCTGGGCACAGAAGGATTAAAAGAAGCCAGACAGGCAGGGGGAAGAGTGAGTTCTAAATAAAGTGGTATCCAGGTAACAGTGAAGGTAACAGCCGCAGACGTGGCCTACTTAGCCCACCAGGGTTACCCTACTCTCCCGGAGGAGGCCCACCGGGAGATAACGCTCCAGGCGTTCCTCTGGGCCCTGGTGCCGACTGAGGTGCAGCGCCACGTGATGCTGGCCGCGCCGATCCTCTTGGAGCAGGCCCTGGCTCTGGCTGAGCAGGCTGATGCCGTATTCAAGGAGACTGGTGGGCACCAACGGAGGGGCGCATGGGGAATCAGATGGGGAGGAGGAGACTGCCAGCGCGGCGATGCTGGGGGAGCGACGACGGCTGGTCATCTGCCACCGCTGTGCGGAGAGGGGACACATCGCACGGGAGTACCGGGCGCTGGAGCCCCGGGGACTCCGGCGGCTGTCGGGAAACGGGAGCGGGGTGGCCTAAAGAGGGGAAGGCCGCCCTTGAGCGATGCTACCCCCACTCCTGAAAGCCAGAAGGAGCACTTCACCCCGCCTGCTGCCATGGGAAGGGTTGGCCACAACCGGGGCTTATTTCTTCCCTGCCTCATCGAGGGCAGACCCTGCCAGGCCCTCGTCGACACCGGTTCGACCATCACCCTGCTGCGGCCTGGTATCCTGCCGGGCACCAAGGCAGCCGGACCCCCAGGGCGCTCACCATGCACTTTGGGGCTGCGAGGGTGAAATACTCCCCTTCTACAGTACCTTGCCCCAGTCCGTGAGGACTGTATCCTGGGGTTGGACTGTTTGCAGCAGGTGGGTGGTTGCCTTGACTTGGGCCGGCGAGAGTTGGTGGGGCAGGGGGAACGAATCAGTTTCGCGGTGGGCGGGGCGGGAGGTGTCCGGGGTGTGTGGGATGACCGGAGTGGGAAGCGGAGGTGGCAGCGGCGGGCGTCACCTGGGCCTGCTGGAGCCGCAGGTGTCGGGGCAAGCGTGCCAGAGCTGACTCCCAGTATGGTGAGATAAGCTCGCCCCTACCCAGAGTCTGTAAGGCACTCTATGCACTGTGGGAGGCCTTGGAGGTGAGGGACGGGGTGCTGTGCCGGGGGTGGCAGGTGCCCTCCAGCGGCGAGGTCAATGCTTGGCAGCCTCCGGCTGGCCGTGCACCGCTTGGAGAACTGCCCCACAGAGCGACCGCTACACCACAAACTGCCACCTGACCTCGCTGCTGGAAGGTACCCGCCACCACCGGCGCAGCACCCCGTCCCTCACGCCCAAGTCAAGGCAACCACCCACCTGCTGCAACCAGTCCAATCCCAGGATACAGTCCTCGCGGACTGGGGCAAGGTAGAAGGGGTGTTTCACCCTCGCAGCCCCAAAGTGCACGGTGAGCGCCCTGGGGGTCCGGCTGCCTCGGTGCCCGGCAGGACACCAGGCCGCAGCAGGGTGATGGTCGAACCGGTGTCGACGAGGGCCTGGCAGGGTCTTCCCTCGGTGAGGCAGGGAAGGAATAAGCCAACTCTTCCCACAGCAGGCAGGGTGAAGCGCTCCTTGCTTAGAATAGCAATATTATGGACAATCAATTGACAATAAATATAGAAAAGCACATATTAAATTTGGGAAATTTGGTTTCAAAAGTCCTCATATCAACCATGCCTGTACTGTTTTCCTCTACAGTATGCTAATCTATTGTAGTGCATTCGCCCCCCTCCTAGGCTGCGCAAACGATCTTTTAGATTTTTATAGAGAAATAGAGGCTGTACAGTATGCGTTACAATATAAACATTTACTGTCAACCTTTAAATCAACAATTGATTTGAAGACGATCTGTCAAAGCGCAATGAAACCTATTACTTGATTCTTATGGACTCCCGGTCCCGCCAGGGATTAAAAAATAACATGGAATCGCGTATCTAAAGAAATAACAGTATACAGTAACTATGTTCATGCACAAACAGTAGCATGTTACATTATTAATTTGGGGGTCTCCTCTTGCCAGAAAGTGCTAAATTGCATTTTGAGTCCGGTTTTGGACTTTTTTTTTTTAAATTACACCCCAAAAATAAGCTGATACTGTTTCGACTTTTTTTTAAACTATTACAGCAGCACAATGTGCTTTTTCACGAAACCTCCTAGAGTAACGAAATGTCTTGCGTTGTACAGCTTTTCAGCGAAATACTGTATATTCATCGCTTACGCCTGACATAAGAGGTGCCCGATAAAAACCGGTTGAACAGCTTTGTTGGAAGTTTCGTGAAAAAGGAGGTTTCGTGAAAAAGCTACAGGAGTGCCAATCGTAATCGTTTTTATTTTTAATCGTTCAATGCAGATGGCTGGTGGCATGTTCCATAAGAGTACGGTAATTAATACTTTCGTTGGAGTTTAAATAAAGTTGATGTTTTATCTGGGGGCTGCTCGCCTGCGTCTGAAGAGCGGCTTCTAAACTGTGAAAACGTGTCTGTCTTTCCGTAGGGGGAAGGGAATCTGATCTGCAAGGCCCTTTGGCTACAAAAGTAAAAAGAAGGCGCTCGCTCTCTCTCTCTCTTTTGATTATTACATCCAATAATCAAAAATGACACAATAAACATAATAACCATAATAACGACCAACCAACAAAAACAACCATATAAACATAATACGAACCAAAAACATAGATAACAACCACAATACAAAATCAAATATATCAAACCATTAAAGCAAAACCGTCCTCCAATTATCAACAAATCTCAATATCTTGTACGAATTATTCGAAATACAAACCAAAACCAGCCCGCAAACTCTCTCAAATTCTTCCAATTATCATAATCCCGCCCCTTATGCAAAATCAAACCCTCCTCCCATCCCACTTTATCCTCTTTATCATAAACAAAATCCACCTCAATTTTCAACATAAAGCATTACACAAAATCAGTACCTCAACAACGATAATTCACAAACACCCAGAACATGTAACTCCACATTCCCAAATAGACCTCATTTCCATAGCCCCGCCCCTTATCATCCATAAACCAACATCCCTCCCCTGTTCTTTCTCTCCGCTGGCGTTTGTAATTGTTTTTATTTTTAAATAAATTTTAGCAAAGTCATGTATTTTAAAAATCTTAAGATTTCTATATTTATGTCTTTATTTAGTGGTTTCATTAGTGACAAAGGCTAAACTTTCTTGGAAAAATGTCTTTTATGTAAACCATGTTTGCTATTAATTCATTTAGGGCTAGAATATGTTCATTGTCTTCCAATGAAAGAAGGGTTCCTTTCGCCGTAGTCGGGTTGAAATTAGAAGCTTGCCACGCCCGGACTGTTACACCAACGCATTAGCATGTTAAAGCGATTTCATTGAGGAGCCTAGCTTTCTTAACTAGTAAGTACTATACTTACTGGGCGGTTTAGGAGGGGGGGAGGTGTCTTTCGCTGGAAATCTCGCCCCCTTCTACTTTGAAAATACCTGTGAAACCGGTTTAATTTGTCACAGCCAGCACTCCCGCTGGCCGCCCACGTGTTATGCTCTTCGTTAATGTCTAAGCCGGAACACATCATTATATCTCATTTTGTATTTCTTTAAAAAAAAAAAAATCGTTTGCCCAGCCTAACAGTATTGTTATTGTTTTTATCCTGTAAAGCGCTTTGAGGAGCCACCTTTAAAGGCGCCATATACAATCAAGTTTATTATCATTACTATTGTTAATTTGCTGGACAGAGAGGTGAACATTATTACGCAGAAGATAAAGCGATTTACGTTGCATTGTGCATTGTGCTGCTGTAATACAGTTTTAAATAATTAAAAGTCTAAACAGTATCAGCTTTATTTATGGGTTTTAAATAAAGGCGATTTAAACGCGATTTAAATCAATATAAATATTTATATTGTAATGCCTAGGTGACTATTCATTGTTATTAAAATGACTTAAATTCGATCATGTTGTGATATTTAGAAATATAAATTTGTTTGGTGCGAGTGAAGTTTTATTTAATCTCTGAGCCAGGGAAACGTTTTATTTTTTCAAAGAAATGTTTGTTAAAAAAAAAGTCATGGCTTTGGCAGGATTCCAACACGCAACGTGTGATATAGGAGTCAGGAACCTAACCCACAGCGCCACTGGCAAGGTCACATGAGAAGTGCTGAAAAAGCCCTACAAAACATTATCAACAGACATCGTACAGCGTGTACAATTCTTGTGTTGTGGTACATGAGTATAATTATATTGTTATTAATTTCTTTAGATACGCGATTCCATATTATATTCCCTTTTAATCAAATTCTAAAAGTATGCTTGTTGACTCCGGTATCACGTTAGTTAAAGACTTTGATGCTTAAAATGTTTAGGGAGAAATGGAATACTGGTGTGTATGTTTTCTTTAAAGTACCGAGACCAGCCATATACTGTATGTTTAAGTTCCAAAATTAATATCGTTTATGGCCTTCACACGCGTTACAGTATGCTCCTATTCTTTTTATGCTCAGGTACTAAGATTTCCCTTCAGTGGTAAAATTCCATATAAATATTCAGTACTAAAACGGGCACAGTAAAGACATTAAATATACATATACATGCTGTATACAGTACAGTTTGCATACAGTAATATGTTTATGTTCCTAAATCAATCTCTTTTATGAGCACGTGAAAGGCATGGTGAATCGGAGATTCTCAGAAATTACTGTACTTTGCATGATTGGAAACAAATGCGTGATTGGATCAACGGAATGCTGTGGTGTTACTTTTACAAAGACGGTCAATGAAAAAAAGAATGTGGACCAGGGCAATACTTTGAGTTTACAGCTTGTCCAAGGTCATTCATTATTAATACTATTAGTAATATCTTCGTTAAAGACTTTGATGGCGACAGCTCAAACATGAGAGGTTGAGCTTTATTAGCTCCACCTTGTGGAAATTCCGGATACTATTATTTTGCTTGCGGTACTATAGGAGAATTTACAGTAACTCGTGGTAGACTGTGTAAAGCACACCGCAAAATAATGCGGTATCGCCCGCTTGGTTTGAATGGCTGCATCTGTATGTGTAACTCTTCGTAACTGACTGAATATATACCTTTTGTATTCTGATAACCCTCACGATAAGATCTATTAGGTTTATATGCACATTCTATGTATTAATAAATGTATCCTTGTGTATTAGTACCTGTGTGTGTGCGTTGTTTGAGTTATATCGCATGGCTGCATTCTAAGGCCATTAAAAGAATCAATTTTGTGATTTACTGCCACAATTAATAATTGTCCCAGTAAATGCCCAAACCCCTACAGAACTGGTGCCTCGTGAGAGCACACTACAAAGCTTTTCTCAAGCTTGTTTGGGTAGGCGCTAATTGAAATATGTCCAGCTCCGACTGCGCATTCTGCAGACCCGCTGTGAACAAAAGCCATATTTAAAATGTCTCGTTTCATATCTCATTGATTGCTGTGTGTCACGGCCCTTTTCTTGGTCGACCTGAAGCTTTTATGAGATGACTGTCTTCTCCTAGCCGTTTTTTTATCGGGTTTCGGAGGCCCCCGACGGTGAGATGATGACGTCTGTCTTTTTCTCGACACCTCTGCGGATGTATTGTAGACCCGAACCTACCTGCTGATGTGCTGCCACCTTAGACATGACCTGCTAACCAGGTCTTTGGCGATGTTTTTAGCTGCCGATGCCATGTGCGGCTTAGCTATTTCAAACCCTCGTTGAGAGCTGGAGTCGCTACTCAAGCAGTTCTCCCTGGTAGACGGCTTCAGACGGTGCCGCCCTAACGACGCCGGAACGACTTGGAAGAACTCCCGGGGAGTGTGCAGCCGCCTGGACTACATCTTCCTGCACACGACCTGCTCCCTGGAGTCGGCGACGGTGTCCCCGGCATGGTATTCCGACCACGAGCGCTTGACGGTGGTGGCTAACACCAGCCTGCCGGCATTCGGTCGTGGGTACTGGAAGCTGAACCGGGAGATACTGGAGGAAGACGACTTCAGGGCACTGTTCCGGAAAGACTACGCGAGCTGGGTCGACCTGAGGGATGGCTACAGCTCCGTGGTGGAATGGTGGGAGTCGGTGAAGGACAGGCCCGAACCCTGGCGCAGACGTACTGCAGACGGAAGGCGGCCAGGGAGAAGAAGGAAGCTGCATGACTCCAGAGACAACTCGAGGAGGAGTACAGCTCGGCTAACGGGGGAGGAGCCTTCAATTCAGCCCGGGCACGGGACCTGAAGGAGAGGCTCCGCAAACTGCACACCGAGAAAGCCAAGGCTTTCCTGGTCAAGGCACAAAGGGAGCATTATGAAAATAATGAAACCTGTTCCTCCTATTTCTTCAATCAGGTCCGAGGAGCCCAGAAAAAGAGGGTGATCCACAGCCTGAGACGGGGAGATGGAGAGGAAGTGCTGGACGAGAGCGACAAAGTAGAAGCGGCCACCGCTTTCTACAAGGAGCTCTTTTCAGAAAAGCAGACGGAGGTGGAGGCAGGCGATGCTTTTCTGGAGGGGCTGAAGGCACGAGTACCGGAGGAAGTGAGGGAGGACTTGGAGGGTCCGATCACGGCCGAGGAGCTGAAGGCGGCGCTCTTGTCCATGGAGAATGGCAAGGTGCCGGGGCCGGACGGAAGGAAGGAATTCTACACCTGCTTCTGGGACACCCTGGCGGCAGATCTGGTGGAAGTGGCGCAGCAGATCTTCCGCCGGGGGAAACTCGGAGACACCATGAGGGAGGGCGTCATCTCCCTGCTCTTCAAGGGAGGAGACGCCGCCGACCTCAAAAACTGGAGGCCGATCACAATGCTCTGTGTGGACGTAAAGATCCTGTCCAAGCTCCTGACCGGCAGACTGAGAACCGCCCTCTCCCACATCATCCACAGCGACCAGACGTGTGGGGTGGAGGGGCGATCCGTCAGCTGGAACCTCCAGCTGACCAGAGACGCCATCGCCTGGGCCGAGGACCGGAACGTGCCCATGATGGTGGTCAGCCTGGACCAGGAGAAAGCCTTCGACAGAGTGAACCACAGCTATCTGTTCAGGGTGCTGGAACGCTTCGGTTTCGGAGAGAGTTTCAGCCGCTGGATTCAGATTCTGTACTCTGACGTGGGCAGCAGAGTGAACGTGAACGGAAACCTGGGGGATTTCATTCCCCAGGAATCCGGAGTACGACAGGGCTGCCCCCTTTCACCCCTTCTCTATGTTCTCTTCACAGAGCCCTTAGCAGAGGCGGTGAGACGGGACCCCGTCATCGACGGCCTGGAGATACCGGGAGGCGCGGGGGAAACCCTGAAGATCTCCCAGTACGCCGACGACACGACGCTGTTCCTGAGGTCGGACAGGGGGTTGAGGAGGGCCCTGCAGGTCATGGAGCAATACTCCAGAGCCTCGGGGTCGAAGCTCAACCGCCGAAAGAGCAAACTGAAGTTCTTCGGGCCCTGGAAGCACAGGACGACGGCGCCGGAGGGTCTCGAGCTCTGCACGGAGCCCCTCAGAATACTGGGGGTTTCCTTCCAGAGCCAGGACAACGAGACCCACAACTGGACCGAGAGGATCGCCAAGGTGAACGCGAAGCTGGGTCTGTGGAAAACGCGGTCGCTGTCCTACACGGGGAAAGTGACGGTGTTGAAAGCAGACGTCCTGCCGGCTTTGGTTTACCTGGCGGTGGTGTACCCGCTGCCGGCCAGACTCAGACGAGCGCTGCAAGGGATGATCTTCGGCTTCGTCTGGGGCGGCAGGTACGAGAGCATCACAAGGAACCGGATGTGTCAGCCGGTCGAGGAAGGGGGTCGAGATGTCCCACATTTCCCCCTGAAACTCGACTGCATCTTTTTCTGCAACCTCTGTCGGGCGCTGCGGGAGCCCATCGGCCACAAGTACCAGTACTTTGTCAGGCTGTGGCTCTCCATCCCGATGAGGCACTTGGTCCAGTGGTCAAACACTGGGCCCAAGGCAGAGAGGCGACCGGAGTTCTACACCCACGCTGTCAAGTGGAGCAGGAGGTACGAGGCCACGAGACAGCCAGAGCTCTGCACCAACCACAGAGCTCTGTACAAAGAGGTGAGAGGGCATCTGGTCGCCAACGAAAGGCTGCGAGTTCCCAGACAAGTCTGGGAAAGAACGCAGCCGAAAGAACTGGACAACGAACTGAAGGACCTCAACTGGATGGCCGTACACAAGAGACTGGCTACCAGAGAGGTCCTCTACAGACACTCGATCTCCAGGAATCCGCATTGCCCCCGGGACACGTGTTTCGTCGAGGAGACTCAGGAGCACGTTTTCTGGAGCTGCCCCTTCGCCAAGGCGGTGTGGGGCAGAATGGACAACATAATGCAACTCCTGGAAACGGGTGTGGTGCTCAGCTACCAGTACATTCTGCTGGGACTGGCACCTACCGGACTGGACAGGGGGACGCAGTTCCTGATGTGGCTGCTGCTGTCCCTCACAAAGAAAGGCCTGTGGGACGCGAGGAACAATCTCATCCGGCACAACATCAAGTGGGGAGCGAGGGAGCTGGAAGAGAGGATCCTGGCGGACCTCAGGAGGAGGATGAAGCGCGACGTTGCCAAATGGGGTTTCCCTACGGCAAAGGAGCGCTGGAAAGGACTATGGACCCTGTACAGGGATTAATGATGAACAGCAAGTGGTAGGGTTTGGAGGGACTCTCATAATAGCGCAAATCCGCCCACCCTTGCAACGATTGATAACGGACAATCACCGCCGTTCCGCCGTCGTTTTCTTGAGAGTTAATGTGTGAGATGTTTTACTTCTGCGATGTTTTTTTTCTGATTAAAGTATATTTTATAAGAAAAAAAAAAAATTTCTTCTCGGCCTTTTGGCCTAAGATCCCGTGTGCGTGGCCTGACCGCGGCTCGGGCTCTGAAGCCAAAAGAGGGAAGAGACGGACGGCGCAGCTTTTTAAGCGAAGGCGATTTTTTTCGTGGCGGAAGGGACTCCGGCCACTTTGAGAATGGAGAAGATTTCCAGCAGGACCGCAAGACCAAGGCACACTGTACGTTTCGTGTTGCGAGAGGAGGCTTCGGACAAGGATTTTGCCAAGAGAGACGCTTTCGAGGACGTCGTCCTTTTCAAGCACCTGGCCTTGCAGCCTGAAGACATCTATTGCCTGCAGAACTTTCCAGGTAAAAGGATTTTTGATTTGTCACTATTTTCCGCGGAACAGTGCACGAAAATATGGTCCACATTGGCTGCTCGCAGACAGGAGGAACCCTTTGTTCATTTTTATCTCGAACCTTTGTTTGCTCGTGAGTCGAGACCCATATGGGTCCATATGAATAATCCGTTCACCCCGGAAGCAGACATCGTCAACTTTCTTAAAAGATTTGTTGACGTGCAAGACACAGGGACAAAAGTGATAGACAGGAAGAGGGTCTGGAATGGCAAAAGAAGGTTTCTTGTGCGCTTCAGAGCAGACCCCAGCGCAGAGGATGGGCTTTTGCACCCCCCTGCACATTTTTCAATCGGGGCTTATACGGGCTACCTGAACTACCCAGACCAGCCTTTTGCATGTCGACGGTGTAACCAGAGAGGCCACTACGCTGCCGACTGCGATGCGGAGGTTTGCCGAAGGTGCGACACAGTGGGACACAGCACCTTGATGTGTAGAGCCGAGCCAAAGTGCAACTTGTGTGGGGCTTCTGGGCATATCTACAAGGCATGCCCGATAAAAGCGCGGAGTTTCGCAGCAGTGACGGGTGGCCCATCGGCAGTGCGTGCAGCTGCAGCTCATCTTGCAGAGGATGGGGCTGCTGCGCCAGCAGAGAGACCGACGCCGGTGTCACTGGTCCCGGACACTGTTGAGGAGGAGATGGAACCTGTGGGGGAGGAACAAGGGCATAAGGAAACGGACCACGGGCAGACGACAACAGCACTTACCTCAGCAGATGATCGCCACGGCCTGGAAGAAACGGAGATCCCGGTGAGCGCAGTGGGGGTCCCGGTGAGTGCAGAGGAGGAAGATGGGGTCTCGCTCGCCTCGCTTGAGCAACTGAGAGAGTTGGCGGAGGGATCAAGCCTGCCCCCTGCGGAGAAAGAAATGTCAGACTGGGGAGAGATAGTGGATACTGCGGAGGCCATGGACACTGCCCTGGCCAAGAAGGGTGGCAAAAGAAAGGCGGAACACCATGCGCCCTTCCTGGTGAAAAAACCGGGCATGGACCCTCTGGACTACCTCGAGTCGATGGCCACAGATTCGCTGCCCCAGACTGGATCCACGCCATTAGGATCGGAGGGCGAGGTAAGTGGTGTGGGAGTCCCCCCCCTCACGGCGGAACCAGGAATGTCCTCGAGCTGTGTCATTCCAGAGACTGAGATGACCCCGACCCCGGCAGAAGCCCCTGATGAATGCATGCAGCCACGTGTCGCCCTGCAGAGAGAAGAACAGGACGTCTTTATTTTCGCAGAGGTACCCTTGAAATTCAAGGCATTCTGTAAATGGGACGAAAAAGCCAGCAAAATGATCTGGCCTAAGACCTTTAACGAGCAGCAGCTATCCCCGGCAGGGATCGTGGTGCGGTGTGGGCACTTTGGTGAGGAGATCACAACTCTTGAGGTAAAGGGCTGTAACCAGATAGATGCGGTCAACAAGAAGATATTGCTAAATGTCCTGGTTAAAGAATGGTTAGCGGACAACGGAGAACTGAAAGAGATGTACGAGGGGGGGGTGGAAAGATGCCCAGACAAGGTGGTGAAGACTCTGGAAGTTCCGGTGCAGTTCCTGGAGCTCTGCGCCTGGAAGAACGGAAACATGCAGTACCCACCCCGGCCGTCAAACTTCCGACGTGTGCTGAAGACGCAGGTGGGAGTGACAGTCGGCTGTACACGGACAGGAGGTAAAATCGACAACCTATACTTACAGGGAAAAAGTGAGGCGTCAGTGCGTCACGCATACATGGAACTGATGGCGTTGATGCGTCAGCACTATGAGTCTCTGTATGCCCCCCAATGTTGACAATACTAACTTTGAACATTCGGGGTTTAAGGAACTTGGTAAAGAGGACGGCCTTTTTTTCTTACCTGAAAACCATGGTTTTCGATATCTGTCTGGTACAGGAAGTCCATCTAAAAGATGAAAGGGACGTCATACAGTTTACTCACGAGTGGGACAGAGGGGACTCTAGATGGAATATCGGAGGCGTCCACTCCTCGGGAGTTGGAATTTTATTTGGTAATCATGATTTTATAGTGGAGACATGCGTGAATGTAGTGCCTGGGAGAGCTTTCTATCTGGATATCTGTTTGGGTGAGCATTGCTTTCGGTGTGTGTGTGTGTATGCCCCGGCAATGATGGCTTTGCGGGCGGACTTTTTTAAAGAGCTTTATCCTGTTTGCCTTACCAACAAACGGATCATCATGGGAGGAGACTTTAACGTGGACCTCCGAGACAAGAAGGATCCAGGGGCAAAACAGCTCAATCTTCTCCTGGCACAGTTCGGACTCTACGACTGCGCCTACCGGATCCAAAGGGAGAAAGCTGAGGCCACGTGGAGGAACGCCCAAGGTACTGTAAAACGCCTCGATTACGTTTTCGCCTCACTGGACGTACCTGTTGAGAAGGTGGTGGTGCAGCCGGTAGGTTTCTCTGACCATGCCCTCGTAGAGGCCCATTTTCCACATTTAAAGAGCCAGTTCGGGCGTGGGGTGTGGAAATTAAATACGGAGAACCTAAAAGAAGACGAATACATCAGGGCAATGAGGTACAAATTGCAAACCTGGTGGAAGGAGAGGAATCCGGGCACCCCCCTGATTGATTGGTGGGAACATTTAAAAAAGAGAATTAGAACAGAGTCCAGAGTTTACCGCCGAGCAAGACTCAAACGCGAGCGGCAGAAAGGCAGGGCGCTACAGGAGAGGTTAAACACCTTGTACTCCCAGTGTAATAAGGATATGTCTGTGTGCCCTGAAGAGATTGCAGCAGCTAAAGCTGAACTGCGTGCTTACCATGAGCAAAAGGCAAAGAGCTACCTGTTCAGAGCCCACGCGCAGTTCATACAAACTCGCGAAACATGCTCCAGTTTTTTCTTCCGACAAAATACGCCAGAGACAGAAGCGCAGTGTGATGGCTGGTATTCAGGCCTCGGACGGGAAAATAGTAACTAGCAGTGAGGAGATGCTGGAAACTGTGAGACGCTTTTACCAATGTCTTTTCTCCCTAAAGACAGTGGACGAGGCCATGGGGGCAAGGCTGCTGAGTAATATTACAGCACAGATCCCTGTCGAAGCCCAAGAACAACTAGAGGCGCCTATAAGCTTACAGGAACTTGGGGATGCCTTGCTCGGCATGAAGACTGGCAAGGTACCAGGTAAAGATGGGCTACCAGCCGAATTTTATCGGACGTTCTGGAACATCTTAGGCCCAATTCTGCTACAGGTGGCGGAGGAAATTTTTCACAGGAAGACCTTGTGTGAGTCCATGAGGGAGGGAGTCCTCACACTGCTGTATAAAAAAGGGCCTGCAACGGACCTTAAAAACTGGAGGCCGCTACAGATGCTGTGTGTGGACTATAAGCTGATTGCCAAAGTGCTGGTAAACCGCTTGAAGGGAGTCCTAGCCCATGTGATCGGTTGGGACCAAACCTGCGGGGTTCGAGGTCGGCGTGCCAGCTGGACCCTCCAACTAGTGCGGGATGTGATCGCGTGGGCCGAGAACAGGAACGTCCCGTTGCCGATCGCCAGCTTGGACCTCGAAAAAGCATTTGACAATGTCTCACACACCTTTGTCTGGCAGGTAATGGAGAAGATGGGGTTCGGCCCCGTCATGCTGGGCTGGTTAAAAATACTGTACTCACAGGTTGGCAGTAGAGTACTGGTGAACGGGCACCTGGGAGGGCTGGTCCACCAAGAGTCCGGTGTGCGTCAGGGTTGCCCCCTGTCCCCATTACTTTTTGCACTGTACATGGAGCCTTATGCGCAGGCAGTCCAGAAGGAGCCATCCATCGACGGGATCCTGGTACCTGGGAGTGGAGGTAAAAGAGTTAAGGTGGCATGATACGCTGACGATGTTACCTTATTCCTCAGCTCTTACCTCAGTCTGCAGACAGCCTTGGACGTCTTCGAGAACTTCTCCCTCGCGTCAGGTGCAAGGCTAAACAAAGGGAAAAGTCAGATCAAGCTCTTCGGGCCTTGGAAAGAACAACTAGGACCGGCACATGGGCTAGGTATCTGTCAAGGCCCCCTTAAGATCCTGGGGGTGTTGTTCACGGCACAGGAGGCTGCTCGGTGCAATTGGTCCCAGAGGCTGGAGAAGGCTCGGCTGCAGCTGACGCACTGGAAGAACAAGCAGCTGTCCTTTGTAGGTAAAGTCCTGATCCTGAAGGTGGTGTATCTGCCTGTGTTGGTTTACCTGGCGTCCGTGTATCCCATGCCCGCGCGCTTCAACAGATACCTGGTAAGGGAGGTTTTTACGTTCATGTGGGGGGGGAGATATGAGTATGTGCGCAGAGTCGACATGTATCGCCCGGTGGAAGAAGGCGGACGGGGAGTTCCCAACTTCCCCGCAAAACTAAACTGCATATATGTGTCTGGCCTGTGTATAGCTCTGCATTCCCCAGTCTCACACCCCTTTCAGTATTTTGTCAGGTTCTGGCTATCAAGCCACGTGCGCGGCTTAGCCCAGTGGTCCAACAGTCTGCCTCATGGGAGTGACCTCCCATGGCACTACCGGCATGCGACACACTGGCTGAAGCAACACCCTGAGATTAAAGACCACCAGACCCTGCTTAACCACAGACGGCTCTACTCTGCAGTAACCCAAGCTGAGGAGGCCAGCCTCGTAGGAGGCGTCCCCAACGATGTCTGGCGGCGAGTCCACCCCAGAGGGCTACAGCACCACCTGATGGACTTGAACTGGCTATCCGCTTGGGGTCGTTTGGCAGTCCGTGAGGTCTTGTTCAAACACAAGCTGACAAAGCAGCAGGAGTGTCCAAGAGCCGGGTGTCAAGCGGTGGAATCGATCAGCCATGTGTTCTGGGACTGTAACTTTGCTCAGCTATCCTGGAACAAGTGTGAAACTTTGTTTGCTAGTCTGTCCTCCACGTTCCGTGTACTTCCTGCGGTTGTATTGTATTGGCTGAAGGTGGGAGGCAGGGTTAATACTAAGAGTTTTGTGTTATGGTTGCTTATTAGTTTAATTAAGTTTGAGTTGTGGAATTCAAGGAATTTGTTGGTTAAAAGGGGAACTGTTTGTACAGTAGATGGGTTATACAGGCGGCTTTTATGGAACTTAAGAGGGTTGGTAGAAGGGGATATAAAAAGATGGGGTTTTCATGCCGCAAAGGAGAAATGGAAATCCATAGTGGATATCTGGGACTGGAAATAGTTCTGAACCTTTAGTTTCCTTGTAAATTTGTAAATAAGACTGTTGGGGTGAATTTGTGGGCGTGCAGCTAATTTGCATAACGGGCGGGATTATGTAAAATAGGGTTTGTGCTGTAAATCGTGTTTTGTGTATTTCCAAGTATGTTGCTTGTTTTATGTACACATATCTGCTTTGAATTTAATTGTTGGGTTGTTTTTGAGTGAGGGAAGAATTGTGAAGGGGTGGGTTGTGTTTATATAAGGGATGGGATTACGATACTTTTTGATTTAGCTGTGTAGTTGTTTTTTGGTTTCGTCCTTGTGTTTATAAGTCTATGTATTTGAAGTTGGTGTTTTATTTTGTATTTTGTCATAATAAAAAAAAAAAATTCTTCTCGGCCTTTTGGCTAGGATCAAGTGTGTGGCCTGCCCGCAGCTTGGTTCTAGTCAGAAGAAAGAGAGAGGAGGGATCGGCGCCAGGAGTTTTTTTCCCGGTTTTTTCTTTTTTGGCGGAGCTTTCCGGCCAGGACCTTTGCTGCGATGGAGGGAGCTGCGAGATCTCGTGAGGGGAGAGTCCGGCATGCTGTGCGATTCGTGCTGCGGAACGGTGGAACAAAGAAGGATTTGGACTCCAGGGACGTTTTCGAGGAGGAGGTTATGCAGACTGCTCTACAGTTACGACCAGAGGACGTCTATTGTTTACAGGATTTCCCTGGTAAGAAGATCTTTGACTTGTCACTTATTTCGGAGGATTTAGTTCAGAGGGTTTGGAGCACTGCAAATGGGAAACAGAATGCGAAGCCTTTTTCTGACTACATTATTGAGCCCTTGTTTGCCCGGGAGTTGAAGACGTTGACTGTAGCCATGTTCAACCCGTACGTGCCGGAGGAGGATATTGTGCGTTTCTTAAAGCGTTTTGTGGATATACAAGGCGTGGGGGAAAAGGTAATCGATAAGAAGAAGTATTGGACAGGAAAAAGGCGTTACAGGGTGCGATTTCGGACTGATGTGAAAGCTCCCGATGGCCTTTTGCACCCCCCAGCGTCCTTTCTGTTAGGTTCTAACAGGGGTTATTGTTATTACTACGGACAGCCCGCTGTGTGTCGGCGTTGCGGACAGCCAGGCCATAATGTGGTCGATTGCCGTGAGGTGGTGTGCCGGAACTGCGAGGGTGTGGGGCACTTGGCTGCGCACTGCACTGAAGATGTTAGATGTAATCTGTGTGGGGGTGTAGGGCATATGTTCAGGGATTGCACCCAGAGGAAGAAGAGTTTTGCAGCAGTAGTGCGGGATGCAGGTTCAGCTTCACGTGCTCCTGAAGCCGGTCATCAAGGTGGTTTGGAGGAGGAGGGTAGCATGGATACGGAGGCTTGTGCAGAGGTTGGAAGGGGAGAGACTCAGACAGAGGTTGTTGCCGAAACATCGCAAGAGTCTGAACTTACCTTAAGTGGAGTGAAAGACGTAGAGACAGGAGGCCCGTCTGGTCTGGAAGTGACGAAGGCGGCGGTTGGGGGAATCAGCTGGGCTGAGAAGGTGGAAGAAACGGAGGCAGAACAGGTTTTGACAAAACACAAGGCGAAAAGGAAGAATTTGGAGCCGGAAGAGGTCTCTAGCAGGAAGGCAGGTCGGAGTACAGAAGAGATGGAACTGGAATCGGAGATGGATAGCTCAGTACCCGTCGGAGCGGATATATACAAGGAACTTACGATCTCCATACCAAATTTCCAAGATGTGCTGGCGGCGTCCTCCTGCTCTCCAGGGCCAGCTCTGAGCGTAGACGAAGCACCTGTGAGGGTACAAGAGGGAGAATGCAGCTTGGTGGGTAAAACGCCTGAGGAAGTCTGGTTTGAAGCGGGAATACCTTCCAAGTTTGTGAGACTTTGCAGGTGGGACATGGAAACAGACTCGGTGACATGGCCCGAATTTTTTGATGGGTCTGTCTTCGAGAGGAAAGGGATAAGATTGAAGCCGGTGGGTGTTTGGGGCGATCTGTCTACATTCCACGTGTACGCTGAAAGCAGTGGGGAACTGCGAAGGAAGAGGTATCAACTGGAAGATTTGTTGAGGGATTGGATAGACGCCATTGAGAAGGATGAATCCAATTTTGAACAGAAAAGGGTTAAGAAACGGGACATGTTGCGGGCAAACTTGGTGGTGACTAGAGAGTTTTTGAATTTATGTAAATTAGTGCATGGGAATGTCGTGTTTCCTTCTGAGATGGGGGGAATCACTGAGATGTTGCGAAGGTATAAGAATGTGAGAGTGGAACCGGAAAAGTCGAGGGAGAGATTGAGTGGTTTATTGGTGTGTGGTGTGGATGAAAAAGATATTAGAGAAGTGTATTTACGGTTCTCTTGTCTAGTGAGAAAGTGGGCTCAGAAGGGTTTTTGTTGACACTTCCATGGCGAAAATTCTTACAATTAATGTAAGGGGGTTGCGAGATAGGGCAAAGAGGACGTCAGTCTTTAGTTTCTTGAAGTCTCAGGATTTTACGGTGTGCTTTTTGCAAGAAGTGCATCTAAAGGACAGTAGAGACGTGGCAACCTTTGCAACTGAATGGGACAAAGGCCCTTCTAGATGGAGTGTGGGCGGAGTCCACTCTTCAGGGGTCGGGGTCTTATTTGGGACTTATGATTTGGTGGTGGAAGGATGTGAGGTGGGCGTGGCTGGTAGGCTAATGAGCGTGGATGTGCGTATGGGTGAGTGTAGTTTTCGGTTTTTAGGCGTGTATGCTCCTGCTGTAGCCTCTCAAAGAACTACCTTTTATGCAAACTTGGCCCCTTTTTGTCTTACTAACAGGAAGGTGATCATAGGTGGGGATTTTAATCTCGACTTGGCGGATAAGGATAACCCCGATCTTGGGTTCATGCACAGAATGTTGGGGCAGTATGGGTTGGTGGATTGTGTTGCTAGAGCCACAAAAGGAAAAGCAGGCCCTACTTGGAGAAATTCAAGAGGGCAGTCCAGGAGGTTGGTGGTAGAGAGTGCATCTATCTCACCCTTTTGGCATTCTGATCACGACCTGGTAAGGGTCGAAATAGCTGGCTCAGGCTCTAAGTTTAGAAAGGGGTGTTGGAGGTTGAACACTGAGGTATTAGAAGAGGCAGCCTATAGGAATTTAATAAAAGGGAAACTGGAGAAGCTGTGGGCGGAAAGAGGTGAGCAGCCTTCCCTGTTAAGATGGTGGGATATGGTCAAAAGACAGATCCAAGGAGTTACAAGGGCCTATTGCACGGAGAGGCAGGTGCAGGAAAAGAAGGAAGGACGATTACTGCAGGAGCGCTTGAATTTATTATATGAAAACTGTAATAAAGGTATGGCTGTGGACTTTGAGGACATTAATAGGCAAAAGGAGCAGTTGAGGAATTTTTACGAAACCAGGGCTCGCAGATACCTTTTTAAAGCTCATATAGAGCATCTGCAGTTTAAAGAAACATGCTCTTCTTTTCAATTCCGGAGCATAAAGGAAAGGCAGTGTAAGCGAGTGGTGGAAGGGTTGCGAGATAGACAGGGCACAACAGTGACTGATAGGGATGGTATGCTGCGTGTCGCAACTGACTTCTATCAGGGGCTGTTTACGAAGCAGGAGACAGAAGACGCAGCCGTTGAACATGTTTTAGGGTCTGTGGTGTCAGCACTCACGGATGAGGAACGGGCAGGCTTGGAAGGGGCCTTTACTGTAAAAGAGCTGGCAGTAGCAATGCGTGACCTGAAAAGGGGTAAAGTGCCTGGTATGGACGGCCTGCCCGTGGAATTTTATTCTGTCTTCTGGGAAGAGTTGAAGGACATCTTGCTTTTAGTATTAAATGAGGCCCTGGAAAAAGGTTACCTGGGAACCTCTATGAGGACTGGCCTGTTAATACTCTTGTATAAAAAGGGAGAGGCTACGGACTTGAGAAATTGGAGACCCCTGACGTTATTGTGCACCGATTATAAGATTCTGGCGAGGTCTTGGTGAACAGGTTGAAAAAGGTGCTCCCAACAGTTGTCGGGAAAGAACAGTCCTGCGGGGTCCAAGGGCGGAAGATCAGCTGGCCGTTGCAACTGGTGAGGGATGTTATTGCCTGGTCGGGGCAGAGAGATGTTCCTTTAATGTTGGTCAGCCTCGATTTGGAAAAGGCCTTTGACAGGGTGTCTCACAATTTTTTATGGCGGGTAATGGATTGCATGGGGTTCGGTCCTCGTTTTATTGGTTGGGTCCGGCTTTTGTATAGGGAGGTGGGGAGCAAAATTTTGATCAACGGGCATGTCGGAGGTATGGTGTGGCAGGATGCGGGAGTGAGACAGGGGTGCCCTCTCTCTCCCTTGCTTTTTGTGCTGTATATTGAGGCCTATGCCCGGTTAGTGTGTTCTGACCCAAAAATAGAGGGCATCTTGGTGCCTGGGAGCGGTGGGGAGAGGGCTAGAATTGCCCTATATGCCGATGATATCACTCTGTTTATGGCTTCCGATGTGGACCTGCAGGGGGCGCTAAACCATCTGGCAGTCTTTGCCAAGGCGTCCGGGGCCAAACTGAATAGAGGGAAGAGCCACATTAAATTTTTTGGCAGGTGGAGAGACAGACAGGATGGAGTGGGGGGACTACAAGTGTGCAGGGGCCCCTTGAAAATCCTGGGTGTGCATTTTAAAGAGGAAGACACGGCCAATTACAACTGGCTCGAGAAGTTGGAGAAGGTACGGATACGCTTGGGGAGGTGGAAGAATAAGGGTCTGACTTATGTGGGGAAAGCCCTTATCATCAAGATCGAGGTGCTGGCGCTCTTAGGGTACCTAGCCTCAGTTTACCCCATGCCTTTGAGGCTCAATCGGTATTTGACGAGGGAGGTTTTCTGGTTTATGTGGGGCAAAAAATATGAATACATCGGGCGTGTGGACATGTGTCGACCCATTGAGGAGGGAGGAAGGGGGGTTCCATCCTTGCCTGCTAAATTGTCCAGTCTTTTTGTTTCATCGTTGTGTGCGGCCTCGAAGAGGCCTGTGGAACATGTGGGGGTTTATTTTGTTCGGTTTTGGTTGGCGGGAAGGTTGAGGGGGGTTTTTGAGTGGGACAATAAGGCGCCCCATGGAGAAGACATGCCCTGGCACTATCGTCAGGCCTACCGGTGGATCGGCAAGCACGCACAGGGTCTGGAAGGCAAAGTGTTGTCCGACCACAGGGCCTTGTACGGGACGGTGATGGCCAGAAGCAAAGTGGACCTGGTCGGGGAGCTGCCCAAAGAAGTGTGGAGCCGGATCCAGCCCAGAGGACTGCAGCACGACCTGATGGACCTGAACTGGTTTATTGTATGGCAGCGGCTCCCTGTGCGAGAGCTCTTGCATCGCCACAAACTGACTTTGCAGACGCACTGCCCGAGGGCGGCGTGTAATAAATTGGAGTCCATTCGCCATGTTTTTTGGGATTGTGATTATGCGGGGAGAATGTGGGCAAAGTGCAGCCTATTGTTTGGAATGATTGCATTGAATTTTGTACTTACTTTGAATGTGGTTTTATACGGTTTAAAGAAAGAAGTGTATCCCTGGGAGACGACTTGGGTCTTGTGGGTACTCATGAGTCATGTGAAACTGGAACTGTGGAAAGCGCGGAATGGCCTAGTCAAAAATGGGGTTCAATTGAGTGTGACGGGGTTGTATAATAGACTGCTGTACCGAGTGAAATGTGAAATAATTTTAGACATCCGTAAAAGAGGACTCCACGCCGCAAAAGAAAGGTGGAAGGGGTTAATGGTACATTGTCTTAATTTGGTTAACAGTGTTTTTTTTTGGTATTGTTGTTTCTGCTTTGTGTTGCATTGTTGTCATTAGTTCTTTTTTCTGTAAATAGTTTGTGATTTTGTTATTTTTGTAATAAAAAAAACAAAAAAAAAATTCTTCTCGGCCTTTTGGCCAAGATCTACTGGTGCGTGGCATGACCGCGGCCTGTAGTCTTTGCTGAGGGGACCTGAAGAGAGTGGGAGGAGAGTCGGAGGACTGCTGGAGAAGATTTTGGAGTCATCGGAGGAGGCACTACCTGCGGAGAGGACGTCAGGACAGCGGAGGGAGCGGAAGCGGGCTGAAGACATCGAGCCACCACTGGAATCGCCCTGGGTTGAGCCCAGGGGGTGAAGGTGGGGCTCCCAAGATGACGTCGTGGAAGGGTGAGCTGCCTGCGGCATCGGCGGCCGAGCCCCAGTTGTCCCGTGAGGGGCAACTGAAGGACTCGGTGCGCTTCGTGTTGAAAAATAAGGAGGAACGTGCGGAATGGATGGTGAGGGGAAAATTTGAGAAGGACATTGTTTGCAAGGTTCTTGGAATTGAGCATAGGGATGTGCTGGCGATTCAAGATTTCCAGGCGAAATGTATTTATGATCTTACAGTGACGTCGGAACAGGAATGTATCAGGGTTTGGAACAAGATACAGCTTTTGAAGGAGTATGAGCCGCTGAATAAGTTTTGGGTGGATCCCTTGTTCGCCCGGGAATTGAAGTCGGTGATGGTGCATATGTTTAATCCTCATTTGCCTGAAGCAGAAATTGTAACTTTTTTGCGAAGATTTATGGACATTCAGGGTGCGGGTCGGAAACTTTGGGACGAGGAACGTTATTGGACTGGGAAATGGAGATTTATGGCCCGCTTCCGTACGTGTGATTTTGCAGAAGGTGGAGTTTTGCGTCCCCCGGCTAATTTTTATATCGGATCGAACAGAGGTTATTTGCTGTATCCGGGTCAGCCGCGTACGTGCCGCAAATGTGGGTTGGATGGACACATTGCGATGGATTGTACAAATGAAGTATGTCGACGATGTGGGAAGATTGGGCATGTGGCAGCAAGATGTAGTAACCCTATATGTTGCAATTTGTGCGGGGAACAGGACCATTTGTATAAAGCGTGTCCTAGAAGAGCGTCTAGTTTTGCCTCTGTGGTTTCTAGTAGGGTTTCTATGCCTGAAGATCATGCGCCCGTTGCTGCTGAGGGACAGGAGAGAAGAACTAAGGAAGAGGTTCATCAGGAGGCGCACCAGGAATTAGCTGTGCAGGACCCAGGGGAAGGCACGTCCAGGTATGCAGAGGGACTGGAGCAGAGAGATTTAAAGGCAAGAAGAAATTCTGCACAAAGCGAGCTTTTTGAAAAAGGTTTGACTGCTGTAGGATCGGAGGTTGTTACAGAAGGGGAGGCGGGTCCGTCGTCCGCATGGCAAATTGTTGGGAAAGGGAAGAAGTACAAGAAAAGGGCGAGGGACACTCGTGAAGATGACGGGTTGAGGAATGAGGAAAAAAGGGCTAAGGAAGCAGGTTCTTCATCGGAGGAGGGTGAGACCCCGGTGTCTGCAGCAGTTTCTGAAGTGTCTGATATGGAGGAGGAGGAGTCTGTTTCAGAGGAGGAGCCGGATGGAGATGAAGATCAAAGGCAGGAGGAGAGTGGTTCTAATGAAGAAGTAGAAGAGCAACAAGCGAGTGAGGTGGAAGTTAGGGAAGAGGTGGTGGATAAGGAGGTGGGAACAGAAATTGTCCCAGTACAAGAAGAAAGAAAACCGCCGGACCCGTTAGCGGGACGCCAAGAAGAGGGGCCACCCCAAGAGGAGAGTCAGGTGGAGGCGGGTGGTATCAGCGGTTCTGAGGCGGATGGGACATTGCAACTCAGTGGTGTTCCTGGATCGGAGGAGGGGTTTTCTCCGGGTCTGGGTTTCCCCCTGACCCCCTCGTGTTTGACGCCGCCAAACGCGGATGGGTTGGAGGACAGTTATGGCTTTCTGGTGCATGGTTTTGATTCCTCATAACTGTAATTATGAATATCAATAAGATTTGTTCATGTAATGTGCAAGGACTGAGGAATGATGTGAAGAGGCTAGCAGTGTTCTCTTATCTTGGAGACTTAAACCCTAGTCTCTGTTTTCTTCAGGAGGTGCATTTGGAGGGTCCCGGTGATATTGGTAAATTCTCAAGGGAGTGGAAGAAAGGTCCCTCTTGGTGGAGTGTGGGTGGGGTGCACTCCTCCGGTTTGGGTATTTTATGTGGGGATCCAGGTTTTCAAGCCACCGAGGTGACCTCTGTAGTGCCCGGGCGCCTTTTGGTGGTGGACGGGACTTGGGGGAAGGTCAGGGTGCGGGTGGTTGGGGTGTACGCCCCAGCGGAGAGAGCTTTGCAGCCCTCCTTTTTGAAGGATCTGGAGCCTTGGTTATATACAAACAGGGAGGTTTTTTTAGGGGGAGACTTTAACATAGATATCTCAGACACGCAAGGTGGGAGTGCACGGAGGTTGAGGGAATTAATTCAACGTTTTAAATTGAGGGATTGTTTTAAAGAATTTAAACAGGGGGCTAAACATTTTACATGGGAAAATAGTAGAGGCCATAGGCGCCGGTTGGATTATGTTTTTACTTCACGGAACTGTAAAATTCAGAGGCTGCATGTGATACCTAACTGGTTTTCGGATCACATGGTTTTGCTGGTTTCCTTTGAGTCTGTTCGCCCGCGTTTTGGTGTGAGTTGTTGGAGAATGAATGTGTCAGTTTTAGAAGAGGTAGGTTACCGCGTTTTAATTTCGGATTTTATTGATAGCTTTAAGAACAAGCTTTCTGATTTTACATCGAAAATTGAATGGTGGGAGGCATGTAAGAGGAAGGTCGCGTGCCTCACTATTTCGTATTGCAGAAAAAGGAGGTACGAAGAGAAGAAAATGCTTGTTGCACTGCAAAAAGAACTTGAGGCTTTGTATGCGGATTGTAACCTTACTGGCACCTTTCAGGAAGAGAAGGCTTCGAAGTTAAAGTCCACACTCAGAGAGGCAAGGATGAGGAAGGCCAGAGACTTCTTTTTTAGAATAAAAGGTGTGGCTTTGGAGAAGGATGAACAATGCTCGGCGCAGTTTTTTGGTACTGTGCGAGCCAGACAGGAGAGGACACTCCTAAGGGAGCTTAAGATGGCTGATGGAAGAATCACGGAGGATATGGAAGAGATGGTGACATGCGCCACAAATTATTATAAGGACTTATTTTCGGAGGAAACAGTCAGACGGGAAGTGTGGGACAGTTTATTGGAGAGGATTGACTGTTCTTTTGATGCCTCTGAATTAGACCAAAGTCTGTCTTCCGTTGAATTGAGGGATGCAATGTTAGGTTTGAGGACAGGTAGTGTCCCGGGGGTGGATGGCCTTCCGATAGAATTTTATCGTGCTTTTTGGGATCAATTGGAGCCCCTTTTGATGGAAGTTTTTAAGGAAATCCTCGCCGGTAAGGGCCTGGGGTTGACGATGAGGAGGGGTATTATTATGTTGATACATAAGAAGGGGGATAAAAGTGTTTTAGATAATTGGAGACCCATTCAGCTCTTATGTAGCGATTATAAGATCCTCGCTAGACTGCTGGGTCGTCGTTTAAGGCGGGTGATGGGAACCATGGTGGGCATAGACCAAACATGTGGGGTGGAGGGTCGCAGAGCTAGTTGGACTTTGCAGTTGATTAGAGATATAGTAGAGTGGGTAGAGGATAGAGGTCTCCCCCTCATGATGGTTAACTTGGATCAAAATAAAGCTTTCGATAGGGTCCACCATGGCTTCCTTTGGGAGGCCCTGAGGCGCTTAGGATGTAGCGAAAGTTTTGTGGGGTGGTACGGGTCCTCTACAAGGATGCTGAATCCAGCGTGTGTGTGAATGGTTTTTTAGGGGGAAGTTTTGTTGTCCAGCGGGGAGTGCGACAGGGATGTCCCTTGTCTCCGCTGCTGTATGTTTTATATCTTGAGCCCCTGTTGAAGAAAATACGCGGTGATCGTTTGGTGGAGGGCATCCTTATTCCAGGGAGTGGTGGGCTGAGAGTTAAGGTAGCCGCTTATGCGGACGACGTCTCTTTGTTTTTAAGTTCGGATGTGAGTTTGTATAGAGTTTTAGCAATTATTCAGGATTTTACGGTTGGGACTGGGGCTTTCTTAAATGTGAATAAATGTACAATCAAATATTTTGGAACATGGAAAGATAGGAAAGATGCAGTTGGTGGGATCCCGGTAGCGGATGGGCCTGTTAAAGTATTGGGGATCCTATTTCAGGCATCTGGTTCAGCTGCTATCAATTGGGAAGGGCGTCTGCGGATAATGTATCAAAGGTTGGGCCTTTGGCGTCAAAGACCTTTGTCCTTGGTAGGGAAGGTTTTAGTGCTAAAGGTAGACATCCTGCCGCTTCTGCTCTATTTAGCGGAAGTGTTCCCTCTACCTGGGTGCTATCGGAGAAAGGTCGTGAGAGCAGTATTCAGTTTTATCTGGAGTGGAAAGTATGAATATATCCGGAGAATTGATATGTACAGAGCAGTGGAGGAGGGTGGCAGGGGGGTTCCAGATATCCCCTTGAAGTTGGATTGTCTTTTCATTTCTAGATTGTGTTTGCTATTGCATGCTTCGGTGTCCCATCCGTGCAGATTCTTTGTCCTGTTGTGGATGTCTCATGTTGTGAGACATTTGGTAATTTGGTCAAATGCTACCCCAAAGGCCGAAAACCCCCGTGGCATTACAAGCATGCGATCGAATGGATTAAAAAGCACCCTGAGGTTAGAGGGGCAGGTACTTTTGGACCATAGACGCATGTACGGCATGATAAGGCAGGAGGAGAGTCCGGCTGTGCTGGGGGTGACTACGGAAGTATGGAGGAGGATTCAGCCAAGTGGTTTGGACAACCGTCATAAAGACCTGAACTGGCTGGGGGTGTGGGGCAGGATGGCAGTCCGGGGAAACCATGTGTAAGCACGGACTGTCGAGACAGCCCCTGTGTCCCAGGATGTCTTGTAAGGACGTTGAGTCCATAAAGCATGATTTGTGGGACTGTAGGTTTGCGAGAGAAGTGTGGAGCCAAAGCGCCAGTTTGTGTTTTTTGGTGACAAAGGACTTTGTTTTAACTTTCGCTCTGATTATGAGGGGAATGCCTCGTGTCAAGAAATGGAGTGTCAATTTTTTGCTCTGGGTCACGCTCAGCATTATTAAGTTTCATATCTGGGCGTCAAGGGATGACTTAGTCAAGCACAATGTGCAAGTCACAAGTAGGATGGTGGTGGGGAGAATTAGAGCAGATGTGTGCGGGAGAATTAAAAGGGACGTTTTGCGGTGGGGCTTTGCAGCGGCCAAAGAGAGGTGGAAAGGTTTGTTTTCGCTGTTTAGAGGACCCTGAGGCGATGGTTTAACTTTGTGTCTGTGTATTATGGTCTAAAATGTGTTGAGGGGGGAGTTTGGTGTTAAGGGTGTTTGTATTCTTTGTAGAAATGGGAAAAATTTGGGAAGGGAGGATGTGATTTGAATAAGGTGCGGGATTAGGGAAATTTTGGTGTTCCATGGTTTTTTTGGGTTTTGTTGTTTTTTTGGTAGTTTGACTTTTGGGATAACGTTGTTGTTTGGTTATGTTTGGGGTTTTTGATTTTTGTTCTTTTTGTATTATTGTGTAAAAACAAAAAAAAAAAAATCTGTTCTTATCAGTTTAATATCTGATATGTCCCCCATCGGGGGACCACATATTAAACGGATTTTTGGAACAGGGAGCTGGATCAGGAGCTTGCTCCGTCCTCTCCACGCATCGGCCCGGTATTGCAGCGCCTCCGGGAACGGTGCACTACCTTCTCTCAGCGGTGAAAAGACAGACGTAGCTAGCAAACAAGCGAGGTGGACCGGAGCTCCTTCCTCTCCGGTCTCGTCTCTCGTCCATCCGTGTGTCTCTGTGCCTCTGTGTCTCTCTCTCCCCCTCCCCGTTCCCGTGCTCCCTCCGTGCGCTTTCCCGCGTCTCGACTCTCTCGGCAAGCAGGCCGGCCCCCTTTTCGGCTCCCGTGCGTTTTCACTCCAAAAAACTTAGTTTTTTCCTCCTTTTCCCTGGGAGGCAGGCGTGGCTTGTGTGTGTGTGTGTGTGTGTGTGTGTGTGTGTGTGTGTGTGTGTGTGTGTGTGTGTGTGTGTGTGTGTGTGTCCCCGTCCTTGCAGGCGGGCCCCTTTCGACAGCCGGGCGTTTTCCCTCCAAAAAACTTAGTATGTACACCTTTTCTTTCTTTTTTTTCGGCAGGCAGGCAGGCAGGCGTGTGTGCGCGCGCGCGTCCCCGTGCCTCCCGAGAGAGAGAGCTGCCCCTTGCCTCTGCCCGCAGGTGCTGGCGGTCCGCTTTCGCTTGCAGCTGGTTGGGCACAGCTGCTGCCGGTGGGAGGGGCCTAAGCTAAGGAGGCCGGGCGGCTGGCGCCCCCCGTGGCTGCGGTCGTTGTCGGGCCGTTGACAGAAGATCAAAGAGCAGGGCCCCCGCCCGGGACTGGCAGGAAGGCCATTTCGGAAGGATGGAGAGAAGACCGAGCACCAGAGAGGCGAGGCTGAGGAATACGATCCGGTTCGTCTTGAAAGAGGAGGAAGGAGCCCAGGAGTTGGTCTACAGGGATACTTTCGAAGAAGTGGTTCTGGAGAAGGCTTTGGGTGTGCACCCGGAGGACACTTACTGCCTACAGGACTTTCCCGGGAAGAAGGTATTTGACCTCACTTTGATTTCTGACACTAAATGCAATGATGTTTGGTCACTTGCTAGTGAGCACCGAAACGAAGAGCCGCTCAGACGTTTTTATATTGACCCTTTATTTGCAAGAGAACTGCGGCCATTAACAGTGCATGTGTTCAATCCTTACATGGCGGAGGAGGACATTGTGAGCTTCCTCAAACGCTTTGTGGATGTGCAGGACGAAGGGGTCAAATTGCTTGATAGGAAGAAATACTGGAGTGGAAAAAGACGGTACCGAGTACAATTCAGGTTCAGTGCGCAGGCAAGCGACGGTTTGCTCCACCCGCCAGCTTCCTTCACTATTGGATCAAACAATGGGTACTTGTTTTATCCGGGCCAGCCCCTCACGTGCAGGCGCTGTGGTCAAGAGGGTCATATAGCTCTGAACTGTATAGAGCAGATATGTAGAAGGTGTGATGGTATCGGACACGTCGCGTCTGCTTGCACAGAGGACATTAAATGCAATTTATGTGGAACACCAGGCCATGCCTATAGGGAGTGCCCCAAAAAGGCTAGGAGCTATTCCGCAGCCATTGGCAGGCTACGGAAGGATGAGGAAGCTGTGTCTGCAGGCCAAAGGGACTCCGGGAGCGAGGCAGCTGGCACGGGCGTGTTGGGAAGCTCGGCAGAAGATCCTCCAGTGGAACTGGAGGCAGCTGAGGAAGGTGTCCCAGGAGACAGTGAGGAGCGGATGGTAAACGAGGAGATGGAGACGGGCCCCCCTGGAGAGGACATCAGCTTTGATACACCCGGGCTGCCTTTTTTAAAGGACGTGGTGAGTGAGATGGAGGGCGTGGCCCCACAGAGAGACTGGGGGGATAGAGCGGAGGAGGAGGAGGAAGATGGTGCTTCGTCCTCCAAAAAGTCAGTTAAGAGGAAGGCTGCCGGATCCGATGAGCTTTTTGCAAAAAAAGCGGGCAGAGATCCGGAGGAACCATCCCCGGGCGACAGGCAGGTGTCTGAGGCTCCAGCCCCTTTTCCGTGCCGGGTGGAGGAAGAGGAAGGAGAGGTCCGGGTAGAGGAGCATGGGGAGCTTGGTGACAGCGGCTCCTCAGAATCCACTGGAACACCATTCGTCCCTGAAACTGAGGGCATTGACGACGGAAGCGGTATTGTACTTACCCAAGACTTGACGGCCAGTGCAGTCCCAAGGCGAGGGGAGGAGGAAGGCCTCTGGCTGGACTCGGAACTTCCACGGGACTTTGTAGAGCTCTGTAAATGGGATGAGAGGAGCGTTAAGGTTATATGGCCCGTCGATTTTGAGGAACAGCAGATATCGCAGAGGGACATTCGTTACGATTGCGTGCGCGAAGGGAGTGAGATCCGGCGTTTCCGGCTGTATGGGGAGACACACGCGGAAATCGGCTCTAAAAGGATTCTTCTGCGGGACATTGAGAGGAAGTGGCGAAACAATGAGGGCATGGCAAAGGCGGCCTTTGCGGCAGGTGCATTCAAAAGAGATGGCGGAATAGTGAAGTACCTAGAAGCATCTTCTAGTTTCCTGAAAAGGTGTGAATGGATGGAGGGGAGCATAAAGTTTCCTAATCGGGCCGGGGGGCTTAAAAATGTTTTAAGGTCTTTCCCGGGGGTTAAGATTGAAAGTGATGGGAAAACTAGAAAGGTCTCTGGATTGTACGTGTATGGGCACAAGGAGTCGGAGGTCAGGGACGTGTACATCGCGGCCATGAAGATTATTAGGAAATGGGAAGGGAAGACCTAATCAGTATCCGAGATGAAGCTAGCTACTCTCAATGCGAGGGGGCTAAGAGACAGGGTGAAGAGAACAACAGTGTTTCTTTCCTTGAAAAGCCTAAACTTTGATGTGTGCTTTTTGCAGGAAGTGCACCTGAAGAACGACAAGGACGTTGTGGCTTTTACGAGGGACTGGGACAAGGGTGGGTCTCGGTGGAGTGTGGGAGGGGTCCACTCGTCGGGTGTGGGGATTTTATTTGGCAATCGCGAAATGATTGTGGAAGAGTGCAATGTAATAGTGCCTGGGAGGGCCTTGAGTGTGGATGTGTGTTTTGTTAACAATAATTTTAGGTTTGTTTCAGTGTATGCCCCTGCAATAGGCTCCTTGAGGGCAGATTTTTTTAAAGAGCTATACCCGCTTTGTGCTACAAACAAAACTCTCGTCATAGGTGGAGATTTCAATGTGGACCTCAGCAGCCGGGAGGATGCGGGGGGGAAACAGCTGCGAGTGCTTTTGACGCGTTTTAACTTAGTGGATTGCTTTTCCCGAGTTGCACCCGGAGCAGTGGCGATGACTTGGAGGAACACAGCAGGTGTTGCAAGACGCCTGGATTACGTTTTCGCCTCAAGGGAAGTGACAGTGGAGAGAGCTGCTGTCCAGCCAACGTGGTGCTCCGACCACACCATCGTCGAGGTTGAATTGCGTCTTCAGCACAGATTGTATGGCAGGGGCTTTTGGCGAATGAATGTGGAGGTATTGAGTGAGGAGCCTTACCTTAAGTGTATGGCATCCAAGCTGAATGAGTGGTGGGGCGCAAAGAAGAGCTATATTTCGGCTCTGGACTGGTGGGAGGTAGTAAAGAAAAGAATCAGAAAGTTCACGAAGGAGTACAACCTAAATCGCCGGAGGAGTGAAGTAAAGGAAGGGAGGATCTTGCAGCAGGAATTGATTAGCCTCTATTCTCAGCTTAATGAGGGGGTGGAAGTTGACATGGAGGAGATAGCAGATGTCAGGGCCAGGTTGAAAGCTTATCATCAGCAAAGAGCTAGAAGCTTTCTGTTTAAGGCCCGGATCGATTCCCTGTTGCAACAACAGACATGCGCCTCCTTCTTGTTCAGGCAGGTGAGGAAACTTCAAAACAGAAGAAGTATGAGTGGGGTCCGCGTAGGTGTTGACAAGATAGTGGAAGACACTGATGGCATGCTGAAGGCGGTCCATGCGTACTATCAGGAACTCTTCTCTGGAGAAACTGTAGGAGAAGCATCGGAGTCCGCTGCGCTTGAGTGTATTTCTGCGCGGGTGTTGGAGAGTGGCAGGTGTTTCTTGGAAAGGCCTATTAGTCTAGAAGAACTTAAAGAAGCACTAGCCGGGATAAAAAACAGGAAGGCACCGGGCTTAGACGGCTTACCTGCAGAATTTTACAAGGCTTTTTGGGACATACTAGGGCCTATAATGCTCAAAATAACAACAGAGGTCGTCACTAAAGGAAGGTTAGGTGACTCAATGCGTGAGGGGGTCTTGACCTTATTAAGAAAGGGCAGACAACGGACTTGGGGAATTGGAGGCCGCTCACTATGTTGTGTACCGATTATAAGCTCATTGCCAAGGTACTGGTCAATCGTTTGAAAGAGGTAATAGGGTCTGGTAGGCAAGGATCAAACTTGTGGTGTGAAGGGGAGAAGGATCAGCTGGTCTCTGCAGCTCATTAGAGATGTAGTTGCGTGGTCAGAACAAAGGAACCTGCCACTAGTTTTAGCCAACCTAGACCTGGAGAAGGCGTTTGATAAAGTATCGCACTCATTCTTGTGGCAAGTGATGGAACGAATGGGCTTCGGACACACTTTTATCGGTTGGCTGAGGATTTTGTATGCACAGGTGGGCAGCAGAGTTGTGGTCAACGGCTTCATCGGGAAGTTCGTGAGACAAAACTCCGGAGTGAGGCAAGGTTGCCCCCTGTCCCCGTTGCTGTTCATCCTCTACATAGAACCGTTTGTGAGGATGATAAACATGACCCCAGATGTGGACGGGCTGTTAGTGCCTGGGAGTGGCGGAGAGCGTGTCAAGTTGTCTGCGTATGCGGACGATGTCACGCTGATACTGACCTCCGACCATGGCCTGCATAAAGCTTTGGTTCTTTTTGAGGATTTTGCTAAGGTGTCAGGGGCCAGACTGAACAAACAAAAGAGTAAGGTAAAGTTTTTCGGGTTATGGAGGGAGAGGGAGGGAGGGATATATGGGTTGGACTTTTGTAAGGGCCCCTTGAAAGTATTAGGCATCTCTTTTCAAGATCAGGGGATGGTGCATCAAAACTGGTTGCAAACTTTAGAAGTCACAAGGTTGAGACTGCAGCGATGGAGCGATAGACTTTTAACTTTTGTGGAGAAGGTTGTAATATTAAAGACAGAAGTCTTACCCGCTCTGATACACCTCGCCTATGTCTTCCCAATGCCTGCAAGATACAACAGATATCTTGTTAAAGTAACCTTTGATTTCTTATGGAACAAGAAATATGAGTACATCAAGCGCATCGACATGTACCGTCCAATCGAAAAGGGAGGTAGGGGGGTTCCAAATATCCCCATTAAACTTAACTGCCTGTATGTGTCAGGGTTATGCGCCGCTTTAAGTCAACCAGTAACGCACAGCTCTCAGTCTTTTGCAAGGTTTTGGCTCGCCAGCAGCATGCGACACCTTACTGGCTGGAGGAATGATGTCCCGCACGGGGAGGACTTACCGTGGCATTACAGGCATGCAGTCTCCTGGGTGAAAAGTCATCTGACAGGGGAAGATCCTCCTCTGGCGAACCACAGGGCGCTGTACCGCGCTGTGATGGAGCAGGGGGAAGCCACGATCGTCGGGGGTGTTGCCACAAAGACCTGGAAAAGAGTTCAGCCTAAAGGCCTGAGGCTCGACATGCTGGACCTGAACTGGCTGGTGGCATGGAAGAGACTTCCGGTGCGGGACGTTTTGTATAAGCACAAGCTCACCAGGCAGGCCGGATGCCCACGAGCGGACTGCCAAGCTGTCGAGTCGATTGAACATGTGTTTTGGTTTTGTCATTTTGCACAGTGTGTGTGGGGGAAATGTGCGCCTTTATTGGAAACGTTAGAGACAAGTTTTAAAATCAATCTGGCGACCTTAATGTATGGCGTCGGGGGGAGGGGGAGAACAAAAAAGACTGCTTTTGTTTTATGGTTTCTGATCAGTTGTGTTAAGTTAGAATTATGGGCTGCCAGAAATGTGTTAGTAAAAAAAGGGGTGTTGCGGAGTGGGAGGGGAGTATGGAACAAAGTTGTGTGGGATGTTAAATGCATGATAGCAGCTGACTTACGTAATTGGAGCTATCATGCGGTGAAAGAAAAATGGAAATCCCTGATGGATATTTAGAGGAGAAAGGTTGATTCTGAGTTTTAAGAGAGTTTAGTTCTTGGAGGGTGTGTGCTCATTAGAATATGGGGTGGGGTTATGGTAATGAAAAGTGTTTTGAGTTTTGCTTTCTGTTCCGTTACAGGGTTTTGTTTTCTGTTATGGACAGCGTTGTTGTTGTGATTATGGTTTGATTATGGTTGTTTATGATGTCTTTTGTCATAAAATATATTTAAAAACAAAAAAAAATCTGTTCTTATCAGTTTAATATCTGATACGTCCCCCATCGGGGGACCACATATTAAACGGATTTTTGGAACAGGGAGCTGGATCAGGAGCTTGCTCCGTCCTCTCCACGCATCGGCCCGGTATTGCAGCGCCTCCGGGAACGGTGCACTACCTTCTCTCAGCGGTGAAAAGACAGACGTAGCTAGCAAGCAAGCGAGGTGGACCGGAGCCCCTTCCTCTCCGGTCTCGTCTCTCGTCCATCCGTGTGTCTCTGTGTCTCTCTCTCCCCCTCCCCGTTCCCGTGCTCCCTCCGTGCGCTTTCCCGCGTCTCGACTCTCTCGGCAAGCAGGCCGGCCCCCTTTTCGGCTCCCGTGCGTTTTCCCTCCAAAAAACTTAGTTTTTTCCTCCTTTTCCCTGGGAGGCAGGCGTGGCTTGTGTGTGTGTGTGTGTGTGTGTGTGTGTGTGTGTGTGTGTGTGTGTGTCCGTCCTTGCAGGCGGGCCCCTTTCGACAGCCGGGCGTTTTCCCTCCAAAAAACTTAGTATATACACCGCGGCTGCGGTCGTTGTCGGGCCGTTGACAGAAGATCAAAGAGCAGGGCCCCCGCCCGGGACTGGCAGGAAGGCAGGCAGGCAGGCAAGAGAGAGGGGGAGCAGAGTCCGGCGGCAGGCCTCTGGCTGCAGGGAGGCCGGCAGCTGCGCGGGTCCCGGGCTCCAGAGGAGAGTCGGCCTGCGCCACTGTGCGCCAGCGGAACGCCCGCGCGTCGGTCCGCGCCTTTAGGGGCATCGCTTCTCGGCCTTTTGGCCAAGATCTGAAAAGTACGTGGCAGGCCCGCGGCTTGAGGACTTGGCTGGGGGACGAGAAGACGACGACGGAGAAGACGGCGGCGGCGGCGGCGGCGGAGAGGAGGGAGACCGAGAGCCAACCAGAGGGAGGAGGAGCAACCCACCGGAGGAGGAAGGAGGCCGCGGAGTCCAAGCTACCACGGGTAGTCACCCTGGGTTGAGCCCAGGGGGCGAAGTGGGGCTTCCAGATGGCGGCGGCGGCGACGGCGGCGGCGGGTGAGTGGACCCGCGACTGGGCACCCTCTGTCCCGTGAGGGACAGATGCGGCGCACAGTGCGCTTCGTGGTTAAGAAGGCGGAAGATAAAGCCATCTGGATGAAGAGGGACAAGTTTGAAAGAGACATTTTGTTTCATGCACTGGGGATTAAGGTCAAGGACATCACTAGTTTGCAGGATTTTCCGATTAAAGGCATTTTTGATTTGACGATGGAGTCGGACAAGTTGTGCGAGACTGTGTGGCAGAAGGCGCAATCGGGGAAAAATTCTTTTCCGATGTCTTTGTTTTTGATGGAGCCTCTCTTTGCAAGGGAGCTGAGGACGCTTACCGTCCACCTCTTTAACACGTTGTTACCAGAGCGAGACATTGTGATGTTCTTAGCCAGGTTTGTGGACATTCAAGGGGCCGGAAGCAAAGTGGTGGACGAGGCGGGTGTCTGGACCGGGAGGAGGAGGTATTTGGTCAGGCTCCGACCTAAGCCGTCTGGAGAAGAGGGCGTTTTGCATCCCCCTACTATCCCGCCTACTTTAACATTGGGTCAAACAGGGGCTACCTTTTCTACCCAGGGCAGCCCCTGACGTGTAAAAAGTGTTTGCAACAGGGACACATCGCAGCGAACTGCCCGGGAGGTTTCTGCAGGAGGTGCGGTGCGGAGGGACACGAGGCGAAGGACTGCGGACAGGTGCTGACCTGTGATCTGTGTGGGTCGGCGGGTCACGTGTATCGCTCGTGTCCCAGGAAGCAGAAGAGCTTCGCGGAAATTGTGAAGGCTCCCACCAAGGATCCGAGACTGGACTTACCAGGACCCTCCGGTGGTCCGTTTATTTTTTTCGGGACTGTGGGGAAACCTAAGGAGGGGGATAAGGGTGGACCAGGGCAAGCAGCAGAGGGGGCGGGGGAAGCGGGTGACGAACACCCAAAGTCCAGGTCCTGGGCCGATATGGTCCCAGAAGGCCGACCAGAGTCCCCGAGCTGGTCCCCGGTCCTAAGTAGGTCTGCAAAGAGGAAGGGAGGGAGAGGGTCGAAGGGCCCTGATTTACGACGCGCCATGTTGAGGATGCAAAATCGTTTCCTGGGGCTGCCTATTGAGACTTTAGGCAGCGATTCAGAGGGAGTGGAGGAAGACAGTGGCAGGGAGGGGGTAGCATCCGGGAAATCTCTCGAGTCTGTTTTCGAAAAGGTGGAGGGTGTGGGGGGAACGACGGGAAAGAAAGGTGAAGAGGTGGTGGGGAGGGTGAAAGCAAGGGGGAGAAGGTCGGGGGAGGGATTGGAGGTGGAGGGCTGTACTCTTTCTGCCGTTTCAGTCACCCCCGAGGAACCAGAGGAGGTGGAGGTGAGCGAGGAGCCAATTCCTCCAGGTCAAGGTGAGCCGGCAGTGGCTAGTGAGGGAAGTGAGATGGAGGCAGGGGGTTCAAAGGAGATAGAACAGCCGGCTCACCCGCAAGTCTCCAGGGATCCCGAGAGCGAGTCATCTTCCTCGGGGGAGGGGAGCCTGCAGCACTCCGGTGAGGAGGAGAGTGATTCGGCATCAGCTGACACAGACAACTCAGAGGTTAGCCAGGAAGCGGCGACTAGGGTACAAGCCCCTCATAACCCGCCATGAGTCGTATTATTTGTACGATTAATGTGAGGGGTTTGAGGAACCCAGCGAAGCGGACTGGCGTCTTCAAAGACCTTGCAAGTCGCCAGTTTGGCTTTTGTTTTGTTCAGGAGGTTCATTTGGGGTCACAGAAGGATGTGGCGGACTTTAAGAAAGAATGGCAAAAAGGAGAGTCCTGGTGGAGCATTGGAGGGGTGCATTGGAGGATTGGAGGTCTTCAGGCATCGGGATTTTATGTGGGGTGTCAAATTTTGTGGGGGGAGAAGTTTGTGTGGTAGTTCCGGGGCGTTTATTGGTAGTGGATGGGGTGTGGGACGGCTTGAAAGTGCGCCTGATAGCGGTGTATGGACCGGCTGAAAGGCGCCTTCAGGCAGACTTTATAAAAAAGATAGAGCCACTCCTATTTACCAACAGAGCGGTAGTGATGGGCGGAGATTTTAATGTTGACATTGGTGACACAAATAGGGCAGGGGCGCGAGCCCTGAGAGAGTTGGTGAGTCATTTTAAATTGCAGGACGGCCTTAACATCTCGGGTCCGGCCTCTAAACAGTTTACTTGGAGCAACGGCAAGGATATCTTCAGGAGACTGGATTACATCTTCACTACCCTAAGTGGATTGTCTACGGTAGGACAAATCGTTCCGGTATGGTTCTCTGACCACATGTTGCTGTCTGCCTGTCTGACCTCGGATGACCCAGGCCCCAGATCAGGTTACTGGAGGCTAAATATTAAGGTGTTGTCCGAGGTTGAGTACAGAAGCAGGATATTTGGCCTGATTGAGAGTCTCTGCAGCCAGAGATGGAAATATCTGACCGCTGTTAATTGGTGGGAGATGTGTAAAAGAGTTATATGTAAGGAATCGGTCAAATATTGCCGAGACAGGAGACGGAAAGAGAGGGAGGATTTAGATCAGCTCCAACAGGATTTACAGACCCTCTATGAGGAATTTAATCAGGGAGGCTCTTTTGACGCACCGAAGGCGGCAGAGATCAGGCTTTGGATGAAAGAGTGGTGGTTGGCGCGAGCCAACGATTTCCTTTTTAGAGCGAAGGGCAATTGGAGAGAAAGGGATGAGAAATGCTCGGCTTTGTTTTTCGGCTCGGTGCGTTCTCGGCAAGCCAGAACTTTGGTGGAAGGGCTAAAACAAAAAGACGGTTCCGTTACCTCTGACCCAGCTGATATGGTCAGGTGTGCCTCTGAGTTTTACAGAGAACTGTTCACTGGGAAACCAGTGGACACTGACTTGTGGGAGGAGTGGTTAGCGGGAATAGTGAGGGAAGAGGAGGGTATGCCTGAACTGGAGGGAGAGCTTTCAGGTGAGGAACTAAGGGAAGCCATGGCGGGGATGCGGAGGGGTACGGCTCCCGGAATTGATGGCTTGCCCATTGATTTTTACGTGGTGTTTTGGGATAAACTGCAGCCTATCCTGCTAGAAGTTTTTAACGAGATCTTGGAGTCAGGGGAATTAACGGGAACTATGAAAACTGGAGTTCTGTCTTTGATTTTTAAGAAGGGGGACAAGGAGGACCTGGAAAACTGGAGGCCGATCCAATTGCTCTGCACTGACTATAAGATCTTGGCCAGGGTGCTGAGTAGACGGCTGAGGAAGGTGATGCCGGGTCTGGTCTGCAGGGATCAGACCTGCAGCGTGGAAGGTAGGAAACTAGCCTGGAATCTCCAGCTGGTGAGAGACATCATAGAATGGGTAGAGGAAAGGGGCCTGGAGCTCATACTTGTAAGCCTGGATCAAAGTAAAGCCTTTGACAGAGTGTGTCATCCCTTCCTTTGGGAGGTTTTAAAGAAACTAGGGATTGGTGAAACTTTCATCCGATGGCTCAGGATTTTATATAACGGGGTCATCTCAAGGGTTTGTGTGAATGGAAGGTTGGGGATGGGGTTCGTGGTTAGTCGTGGGGTGAGGCAGGGGTGTCCCTTGTCCCCTCTCCTCTACGTGCTATACCTGGAGCCCTTTTTGCGACGAATCCGGAGTGACCCTTGGGTGGAGGGTGTACTGGTCCCGGGTAGCGGTGGGGCACAGGCAAAGTTGATGGCTTACGCGGACGACGTAACTTTGTTCCTTACCACTGACAGGTCTCTCTGTCGGGTTCTGCAGATAGCGGACGCCATGGCGGCAGGAACGGGGGCACTGCTTAATCTCAGCAAGTGCACCGTCAAATATTTCGGCAGATGGAAGAACAGGCAGGATGTGGTAGGAGGTCTCAAATTAGAAACAGGGCCCGTGAAGATCTTGGGGGTCAGTTTTCACACTGCTGACTCTGCCACAATTAACTGGAAGAGTAAGATCTCGAAGGTGAACCAGAAGCTAGGTTTGTGGCCGAGTAGGCATTTGACACTCCTACTTTCCTACTTTTGGTAGGAAAAGTCCTGGTAGTGAAGGTGGATATATTGCCGTTGCTCATCCATCTGGCCTGTGTTTTCCCACTGCCTCCCAGGTTCCGTAGAGAGCTGGTGAGGACTATCTTCCGCTTCATTTGGGGCGGAGGATACGAGTACATCAAGAGGGCGGATATGCACAGGCCGGTGGAGGAAGGAGGTAGGGCGGTGCCGGATCTGCCGGTGAAATTGGACTCACTTTTCATCTCGGGGCTGTGCAGACTTCTGAAGGAGAGTCTGGACCACCTGTGCGTCCCCTTTGCACACTTGTGGTTTGCCTCTGCAGTAAAGCATCTTGTAGTTTGGACAAACACAACACCCAAGGCAGAAAAGTTGCCATGGTATTACAAGCATGCGGTACAATGGCTAAAAAAGCACCCGGGTGCTAAGGAAGGTACAGTATTGCTGGACCATAAGGCATTATACCAGCTGGCTACAGCAAAGGAGGAGCCGGCTATTGTGGGAGTTTCGGGAGAGGTGTGGAGGCAAACGCAATCGGTAGGGCTGGAAAATAAGCTGAAGGACCTCAATTGGTTGGTTGTGTGGAACAGACTTCCAGTTCGAGAGACTTTATATAGACATGGTCTCTCCAGGCAGGACAAGTGCCCACGCACTGACTGTCAAGAAACCGAGTCCATCGCACACGTCTTATGGGATTGCGGTTTTGCACAGAGGGTATGGGACCAGTGTGGGGGTTTCTTAACGCAGGTGAAATCAGACTTTGTGGTGTCCAGACAAGTTATACTGCGGGGAATCCCAAAAACACGTAGATGGGGGATCAATTTTTTGTTATGGTTTGTGATGAGTTTTGTGAAATATCATCTGTGGGCATCGCGCAAAAACCTCACTGAGCATGGGGTCAGTGGAGCACCAGCCGCTGTCGTTTATAAAGTTAAATATGATATAGCATGTCGGGTAAAATGGGACATTTTGAGGTGGGGTTTTGCCGCAGCCAAAGAGAGGTGGAAGGGGCTTTTTTCGTTGGTGTGATTATTATGTTTTGTATAGCAAAAGTCAGCATGTTTTTGGTAATTGTTTTGTTTTTTTCAGATGTGGGGGTGGGCTTTGATTTGCATTTGAGGCGGGGTTAGGGAAATTGTATTTTGCTTTGGTTTTCAGAGGGTTGGGTTTTTGAATGTTGTTTTCTGTGTTTTTTGAGTAACATGTGGGTTGATTTTTTGTGTGGTGGGTATTTTTTGCTGTTTGGATGTTTTATATGTTTCTAATAAAAAAAAAAAATCTGTTCTTATCAGTTTAATATCTGATACGTCCCCCATTGGGGGACCACATATTAAACGGATTTTTGGAACAGGGAGCTGGATCAGGAGCTTGCTCCGTCCTCTCCACGCATTGGCCCGGTATTGCAGCGCCTCCGGGAACGGTGCACTACCTTCTCTCAGCGGTGAAAAGACAGACGTAGCTAGCAAGCAAGCGAGGTGGACCGGAGCTCCTTCCTCTCCGGTCTCGTCTCTCATCCATCCGTGTGTCTCTGTGTCTCTGTGTCTCTCTCTCCCCCTCCCCGTTCCCGTGCTCCCTCCGTGCGCTTTCCCGCGTCTCGACTCTCTCGGCAAGCAGGCCGGCCCCCTTTTCGGCTCCCGTGCATTTTCCCTCCAAAAAACTTAGTTTTTTCCTCCTTTTCCCTGGGAGGCAGGCGTGGCTTGTGTGTGTGTGTGTGTGTGTGTGTGTGTGTGTGTGTGTGTGTGTGTGTGTGTGTGTGTGTGTGTGTGTGTGTGTGTCCGTCCTTGCAGGCGGGCCCCTTTCGACAGCCGGGCGTTTTCCCTCCAAAAAACTTAGTATATACACCTTTTCTTTCTTTTTTTCGGCAGGCAGGCAGGCGTGTGTGTGTGTCCCCGTCCCTCCCGCGAGAGCACTGCCCCTTGCCTCTGCCCGCAGGTGCCGACGGTCCGCTTTCGCTTGCAGCTCGCTCGGCACGGCTGCTGCTGGTGGGAGGGGCCTAAGCTAAGGAGGCCGGCCGGCTGGCGCCCCCCGCGGCTGCGGTCGTTGTCGGGCCGTTGACAGGAGATCAAAGAGCAGGGCCCCCACCCGGGACTGGCGGGCAGGCAGGCAAGAGAGGGGGAGAGCGGAGTCCGGGCGGCCGGCAGCCGCGTGCGGACCGGGCTCCAGAGGCGTCGGCATCGCTTCTCGGCCTTTTGGCCCAGATCAGAAAGTACGGGGCAGGCCCACGGCTTGACGACTGGGCTGGGGGGTGTGAAGACGACGACGACGAAGATTTTTTCTGCACTGGAGGAGGAGGAAGAGCCAACACAGACGAGGCGGACGACTCATCGACGGAGGGCGGGAGCCGGAGATCATCACAAGCCACCACGGGTAGTCGCTCTGGGTTGAGCCCAGGGGGCGAAGTGGGGCTTCCGGATGGCAGCAACTTCGGCTGGTGAGTGGACCCGCCACGCAGCGACTGGGCACCCTCTGTCCCGTGAGGGACAGATGCGGTGCTCAGTGCGCTTTGTAGTTAAAGATGCTGCACGGAAGGCGGAATGGGCGAATAGGGAGCGTTTTGCTTAAAGCGCTTGAAATAAGGAAGGAGGACATCACCTGTGTGCAGGATTTCATATCCAAAGGGATTTTTGACCTGACTATGGAATCGGACAATTTGTGCGAAACAGTCTGGCAGAAGGCCATGTCTAAGAAAGACCAGGCACCCTTAAGTGCTTTTTTGCTGGAGCCCTTGTTTGCGAGAGAATTGAGGCCGTTGACTGTGCATGTGTTTAACCCGCGTGTCCCGGAACAGGATATCCTCACGTTCCTTTCAAGGTTCGTGGATGTGCAAAGTGCGGGGCAAAAAGTTACCGATGGTCTGCATATATGGACTTGTAAAAGGCGGTATTCAGTCAGGCTGCGGTCTAACTCACTTGAGGAAGATGGAGTATCGCACCCCCCAGCGTACTTCTCCATCGGCCCGAGCAAGGGATATCTGTTTTACCCGGGGCAGCCTTTGTCCTGTAAGAAATGTTTCCAGAGAGGGCATAAGGCGGTGGACTGCACTAGGGCCTTTTGTAGGAAATGTAAAGCAGCGGACCATGAGACGGCCAATTGTGGGACATTGTCAACTTGTAACCTTTGCGGAGCATTTGGTCACATGTACAGATCCTGCCCTGAGAAATTTTGCAGCTTCGCGGAAGCGGTCAGAGCACCAGTGGCTGGTCCCAGAGACGCCCTCCCTGGACCGTCCAGAGACCCAAGGATCTACCGGGGTTCCCGAGCATGGACTGGGAAGGAGAGAGGCGGCGAACCAGAGAGAGGCAGTGAACCGGAAAGAGGCGGCGTACCCGAGAGAGGCGGCGAACCTGAGAGGGCAGCAGTGGCGACATCGAGACCAGCAGAGGAGGGGCCAAGCGTCTCGTCCCGGGCGGCGGAGGTGGCGAGGGTGAGCTCGGACTCCCTGGGCTGGTCCAAGCAGCCTAGCAGAGCGGCAATGAGGAAGCCTGTGATTGTGTCGTTTGTAAAAGGACCGGACTCGCCGCCGGCAAAGCACATGGTGAACATTTTCGAGTTGTTGGCCACAGAAGACCCAAGAGAGGATGACAACAGTGTGGCGGACTCGGAGGAGATTGAGAGTGATGGTGGTATGAAAGGTGTTGTAAAAAAGAGAAAAAAGAAAAAGAAAAAGGGTGTTGTGAAAGAATCAGTGATTGTGGAGAAGGGGTGGGGGGAGGGGTAGTGGAGGAGAGTGGGGTTGGGGAGGCAGAGGGAGGAGAGGGAGAGGGCCAACAGAGTGTATGATCTGATGGAGGACTCCACTGGTGTTACGGTCTCCGAGGACCCCATCCCTCCGGGTCAAGGTATGGCTGGTGGCGATCCTGAGGAAGGAAGCACTGGAGGTTTAGAGCAGACTGGGGAGGAAAAGGAGGCTCACCTCTCTGACTCCGAGGATCCCGAGGTAAGTTCATCATCCTCGGGGGAGGGGTCCTCGCAGTTCTCCGGGGAGGCGGAGAGCGCTCCGGATTCTGTAGGCACGGAAAGGTCGGAGTTTAGTTTGGGTGAGGGATCGCCGCTGCAGACCCCCTATGATCCAACATGAGTCGTGTGGTATGTACAGTAAATGCCAGAGGGCTAAAGGAAAAATCGAAGCGAATTGGCGTCTTTAAAAAACCTCGCTGAACGCCAATTCGGCTTTTGTTTCTTGCAGGAGGTTCACCTGGGATCGAAGGACGATGTGACTGTGTTTAAGAATGAATGGGTGAAGGGTGAGTCTTGGTGGAGTGTGGGTGGTGTGCACTCGTCGGGTGTGGGGATCCTATGTGGGACCCCGAATTTTACAGCGAGTGCAGTTAACTCCATAGTTCCTGGGCGACTGTTAGTAGTGGATGGTGTGTGGGAAGGCCAAAAGGTGCGGCTGATAGCTGTCTATGCACCTGCTGAGAGGCGGCTGCAGGCAGCCTTCTTAAAGGATTTGGAGCCACACTTATTCACCAATAGGGCGGTGGTGTTGGGTGGTGATTTGAATATGGATTTGAGTGATGTGAGTGGGGCTGGAGTGCGAATTTTGAAGGAAATGGTCAGTCTTTTTCAGTTGCAGGACTGCCATAAAGGCTCTAGTCAGGCTCCCAGGTTCTATAGTTGGAGCAACGGAAGAGATATTTTTAGACGTCTAGACTATATTTTTACCACCCTACAGGGGTCGGCGCGCGCCGAGAAGATAACTCCGGTGTGGTTTTCTGACCACTTGTTGATGTCTGTTGAGTTGATATCAGAAGTTTGATAGTCGCGCTGCTTGAGAGTTTCCAAACAAAAAGGTGGAGGTTTCCGACTGCTGTGAGCTGGTGGGAAGCCTGCAAGAAGGCGGTGGCTAGGAACTCGATTAGCTATTGTCGGCGTACAAGGGCGGCTGAAAGGAAGGAAGTGAACGAATGGCAGCGGGAGCTAGAAGACCTATATGTGACCTTCAACCGGGGGGGATCCTTTGACGCCGAGCGGGCTGCTGAGATCAAGCTCAGACTGAAAAATTTCTGGTCTGAGCGCGCGAGGGATTTCCTCTTCCGGCTGAAGGGCATCCTTTTGGAAGGCGAAGAGAAATGCACAGCGCAGTTCTTTGGTTCGGTCCGTACGAGGCAGACAAGAACTCACTTCGAGGGCCTAAGGCAAAAGGATGGGGCGATAACTAGGGACATCGAAGGTATGTTGAGGTGTGCCTCAGAGTTCTACAGAACCCTGTTTTCAGAGAAACCGGTGGACAGGGGACTGTGGGAAGACTGGCTAGCTGGTTTAGAGAGGAAGGCCATTGACAAAGGCAGCTTGGAGGCACGTCTGACAGATGTAGAGATAAGAGAGGCTATGGCGGGGCTGCGAAAAGGTACAGCTCCAGGAATTGACGGGCTACCAATAGAGTTTTATATAACCTTTTGGGACCTCTTGCAGCCAATGCTGATAGAGGTCTATGAGGAAATTCTGCGGGTGGGTGACCTTGGCAGGACAATGAGGATGGGTGTCTTGTCCCTGATTTATAAGAAGGGTGAGAAGGAGGATCTGGATAACTGGAGGCCGATCCAACTGCTCTGCACGGATTAAAAGATCTTGGCCAGGCCGTTGGGGCGACGGCTGAGGAAGGTGATGCCGGATCTGGTAGGTCATGACCAGACATGCAGTGTGGAGGGTAGGAAGATCTCTTGGAACCTCCAGCTTATCAGGGACGTTATTGAGTGGGTGGAAGATAGGGGTTTAGAGCTGATGCTTGTGAGTCTAGATCAGAACAAGGCGTTTGACAGGGTTAATCATTCTTTCCTCTGGGCGGTCTTGGGGAGGATGGGACTAAGTGAGATCTTTATAAGGTGGATCAGGGTTTTATATAATGGAGTCATCACAAGGGTCTGCATCAATGGGCGGCTGGGTATTGGAATTCCAATTGCGTGTGGTGTGAGGCAGGGGTGCCCCTTGTCTCCTCTATTATATGTTCTTTATGTAGAGCCCTTTTTGCATCGGATCCGCAGTGACCCACTAGTTGAAGGGGTGGTGGTTCCGGGCAGTGGTGGGAGGCAGGCGAAAGTCGCAGCTTATGCGGACGATGTAACCCTGTTCCTCACCACTGACAGAAGTCTTGATCGAGTCCTGAGACTTGCGACGATCTAGCAGTCAGCACCGGTGCATTCCTGAATAAGAGTAAATGCACAGTTAAATTTTTTGGCAGGTGGAAGGATAGGCAGGGTGTGACCGGGGGCCTTACACTAGCGGTAGGCCCCGTCAAAGTCCTGGGGGTCTTCTTCCACGTCTACGACTCGGCGGGCCTGAATTGGGAGATCAAAATTAGGAAGGTGAGCCTAAAGTTAGGCCTTTGGCGGAGCAGGTCTCTATCATATGTCGGGAAGGTACTCGTGTTAAAAGTGGATGTGTTGCCGTTGCTTCTCCACCTGGCCTGCGTGTAACCGCTGCCCGCCAGGTTTCGTCGAGACCTGGTGAGAACTATCTTCCGCTTCGTCTGGGGCGGAGGATATGAACACATCAGGCGTGCGGACATGTGCAGGCCGGTGGAGGAGGGGGGCAGGGAGGTTCCTGACCTTCCACTTCGACTAGACTCGGTGTTCGTTTCGGTTTTGTGTAAAACCCTGTATGAGAACCCAGATCATCTGTGTGTATGTTTCGTGCAGTTGTAGTTTGCTGCTACAATGAAACATCTGGTCGATTGGACCAACACCACACCTAAGGCTTCGCAGTTACCCTGGCATTACAGACACGCGGTTACATGGCTGAGGAAACATCCGGCGGTGAAGAGAGGAACAGAGTCTCTGGACCACAGGGCTGTGTACAGGTCCATAATAGAGAAAGGTGGGTCTGCAGTGGTTGGGGTATCGGAGGCCGAATGGAGACAGATCCAGCCAGCAGGGCTGGAAAACCGACTGAAGGACTTAAATTGGCTGGCTATGTGGGACAGGTTGTCAGTCAGGGAAGTCCTTCATAGACATGGTCTGGCAAGACAGGACAAGTGTCCGCGACCCGATTGTTCTGAACCTGAAACTGTATCACATGTATTCTGGGGTTGTGATTTTGCGGAACGCGTGTGGGGTCTGTGCGGGGGGCTTTTCGGTCAGATAGCTCCCGATTTTGTCATGTCCAACCGTGTGATTTTATGTGGAATAGCGAATCCGCGCAAGTGGAGCAGAACCTTTTTACTGTGGTTCCTTATTAGTTTAGTAAAGTTCTACTTATGGGGGTCTCGGGAAGAGCAGGTGAAGCACAATAGTGGGGGCTCAGCAAATTCAGTGATGTTTAAAGTAAAGCATGACATTGCAAGAAGAGTGAAGTGGGATATTATGCGTTGGGGATTTGCTGCTGCAAAAGAGCGTTGGAAGGGGTTGTTTTCGTTGGGGGTTTGATTTTGGTTATGATGTTCTGTAAATGGTGTTGTTGACTGGTTTTGTATATTTATAATAAAACATAAAAAAAAATCTGTTCTTATCAGTTTAATATCTGATACGTCCCCCATCGGGGGACCACATATTAAACGGATTTTTGGAACAGGGAGCTGGATCAGGAGCTTGCTCCGTCCTCTCCACGCATTGCAGCTCTCCTTCGCTTGCAGCTCGCTCGGCACGGCTGCTGCTGGTGGGAGGGGCCTAAGCTAAGGAGGCCGGCCGGCTGGCGCCCCCCGCGGCTGCAGTCGTTGTCGGGCCGTTGACAGGAGATCAAAGAGCAGGGCCCCCGCCCGGGACTGGCGGGCAGGCAGGCGAGCAAGCAGGCAGGCAAGAGAGGGGGAGAGCGGAGTCCGGGCGGCCGGCAGCCGCGTGCGGACCGGGCTCCTTAAATCAGTTAAAGCCAAGCTCAAGGCCGGCGTCGGGCATCGCTTCTCGGCCTTTTGGCCAAGACCAGGGGAGAGATCGTTGGACTGCTATCCGTGCCTGCAGACGTTTGGATCCAAAGAGAAGGTTCGTTTTGCTGGTTCCTGTTTTTTTGGAAGTGTTTTTTTTGTAAGAAGGCTACGATGAAGACCTGTGAGAAGAGCGTCGGAGGGCCGTATTTCCCGCAATGGCCGAGGGCCCGGCCCCCCCCGGGTGGGCCAGCCAGGCTCCTCGGCTGAAATGGACCTTGCGTTTTAAATGGGTGAGAGAGAAAGAAATGATGGGCAGATACGAGTTTGAATGTAAGATTTTATTTGGAATTTTGAAAGCAATACCGAGTGAAGTGAAATGTCTGCAGGGAAACGGGCCTTTTTGCTTTTTCGATGTTACCTTTAACAATGATCAGATCTACAAGAGAGTCTCTGGGATGTGTGAGGAGATGGTGAACAATGAATGGTTACAGGACTTTGAGATTTTGGGTCTGGCTCAGGACGATGTGCGATTTATAATTGTAAACATGCATGACCCCTTCATTGAGGATGATATTATTACGGCTTACCTATGGATGCATGTGGATGTCCTGGCAGGTCCCCAAATAATTGGTGACAGATTTCGGGTCTGGACTGGGAGGCGCAGATACCAGGTGCGACTCAGGCGGAATGTTGGGCGCGCGGACGGGTTTTTGCACCCCCCGTCGGCCTTTTTCCTGGGTCAAAGTAAAGGCTATATATATTATCAGAACCAGCCGTCTTACTGCAGAAAATGTTGTTCCTTCGGCCACATGGATAAAGACTGCACCGCCACCTCTTGCTCGAGGTGTGGAGCACGGGACCACACTAAGAGGAGATGTTATCAGAAAACCTGCTCTCTGTGTGGGGATACAAACCATTTATATAGAGAATGCATATGGAGAGACCCTGAGATGGCCAGGGATCAGGAGAGATGCTTCCTAGATGCCGTAGAGGAGGCAAGTGACTCGGAGCAAGAAGGAGATGTGGAAGATGAAGGAGGAAAGGAAGGCAAAGGAATTGAGAAGACAGAGGGGAACAAGAATGAAAAGGTCGAAACAGGTGATGGCAACGAGATTGAGAGTGAGGAGATAGCAGAGGTGGATGTGAGCGAAACATCAGACACTGGTTTGGACAGTAGCAGTAGCTTACCTGCTGGTCAGGTGGCTAGAGCCTTGGACTTGTTCGTGCACCTGCCGCAAGAAGGCCTGGCGATGGACTTGGGTGATTTCGACATGGATGGGAATGTGGCAGTCCAGAAAAGGCCAAGGGAGGATTCCGAAGAAGAGTTGCCTGCGGGGGAGGAGAAGAAGGCCAAGGAGGACGCTCATATAGAGGAGGATATAGAAGAAGGCATGGTGATGGAATCCCCCCCAGAGCGGGAGGAGGTTGCAGCTTCGGATTGGGGTCAGAAGGGGCACCTGCCAAAAGGAAGATTAATAGAGTCGACTTACCTGCGCTGCGTTTCGGTGGCTCCGAACGTGGTTCAGTCCAATTCAGAGGAGGAGGGTTCAACCCCTTATAGGACGAGTGACACAAGCTCCTCGGAGACAGACAGCTCTGCAGAACCAGATGTAGATCCTGGGGGAAGAGATGGTGGGAGGTCAATATGACCTTCAAAATCTTAACTGTAAATGTTAGGGGATTGAAAAATAGGTCTAAAAGGATTGCTGTGTATAAAATTTTGCGTGAAAATAAGTTTGATATATGTTTTTTACAGGAAGTGCACTTGGGTGGAGATATAGATGTGAAGCGGTTTTCTAAAGACTGGGATTCGGGGAAGTCCTTTTGGTGTGTGGGGGGAGTACATTCTTCTGGGGTTGGTATATTATTTGGGAATAATCACATTGATGTTAAAGAAACTTATATGGTGCAGCCAGGGAGAATCCTTGTGGTGGATGGGGTATACTTAAACACAAAAATGAGATTTATAGTCGTCTACGCACCGGCGGATAGGACATCAAGGGGGAGTTTTTTTTCCGACCTAGTCCCCTGGTGTGTGACTAATAGAAAATTAGTGATTGCCGGTGACTTTAATGAGGATCTAAATAAAAGAACAGCAGGGTCCCTAGAAATTAATAAACTGCTGAGGGATTTTGACTTATTTGATAGTTTCTGTCTTAAAGGGCCTGCAACGTTTGGGTTGATTCCCCCAGTTACTTGGAGGAATGCAGCAGGGGCTGCCAAAAGATTGGATTATGTGTTCTTGTCTCGAGGTTTGGTGATTGCTAAAGCCTCGGTCGTACCCTTTTATTTTTCCGATCATGAATTGTTGGTGGTTGAGGTGGAAGGTGTGGGGGTCAAGTTTGGTCCAGGGTACTGGAAATTAAACACAGCCGTGCTGAGTGAGGACGGTTACAAAGAGCTAATTAGAGACAAATGGTTTTTTTGGCTAGGACAGAAACAAGATTGGCCGTCATTAATTGAATGGTGGGAGTATGTTAAGTGGCAGGTTAAGGAACTCTCAATCCGGTATTGTAAGTGTCGAAATCAAAGAAGGAATTTTGAAGTGAGAAGGCTTCAAAAAGTGTTGGAAAATATGTATGAGGAGACAAACAAAGGTGCAGATTTTAATTTCTCGAAAGCCCAGGAGCTGAAGGCGCGACTTAGAGAACTTTACCTTAGACAATCCAGAGAGTTTTTAATCAGAGCTGGTATCGGCTTCCTGGATGGACAAGAAGAGGTCTCAGGCCTGCTTTTTAAATCAGTTAAAGCCAAGCGGGTTAAAAGAGCATTCGGGAGTTTGGTTTCTGCAGAGGGGGAGGTGGTAAGTACTCCGTATGAAATGTTGGAGGAAGCCGTAAAGTATTTTACTACTTACTTCAATAAGAGGGAGGGGGAGTCAGTAAAGGGGGTCGGTGGTTTGGAGCATATTGAGAAGAAGGTCAGTGCTGAGGAAAATAGGGCCCTAGTGACACGCATTGATCTAGCTGAAGTTGAGGGGGCTACTCGGAGAATGAAAACAGGGAAAGTTCCGGGGGTTGATGGTATCCCGGTAGAATTTTACCTTACTTTCTGGGATTTGATAGGTCCATCGATGCTCGAAGTCTTTCAAGCTATTCTAGATGGTGGAACTTTGGGAGATACAATGGCACAGGGAGTTTTGTCTCTGTTATTTAAGAAAGGTGATCCTAAGAGGCTAGAAAATTGGAGGCCAATACAATTATTGTGTCGAATATAAAATCTTGGCAAAAATTTTGTGCGATAGGATAAGGAAAGTCCTGCCATCAGTAATACAGCCGGATCAGACCTGTGGCGTGGCGGGTAGGTCCCTACACTGGAACCTCGGCCTGCTTAGAGATACTATTGCTTGGACAGAAGACAGACATCAGTGTCTGTTGATAGCCAGTCTTGACCAAGAGAAAGCATTTGATAGGGTGGATCATCAATGCTTATGGGATGTGTTGGATCGTTATGGGGTCAGCAGCTGCTTCATCTCTTGGCTGAAAGCCCTGTATGGAGGTGCTTCCACCAGAGTCAACATAAATGGTTTTATGAGTGAACCCTTCGTCGTAAGGAAGGGCGTCAGACAAGGCTGTCCGTTGTCTCCAATCCTATATGTAGTCTATATAGAGCCACTATTGGAGTTGTTAAGACGAGATAGAAGGGTTGAGGGTATAGTGATCCCGGGAAGCGGAGGCCTCCAAACTAAAGTGTTGGCCTACGCGGATGATATTGTTCTAACTTTGAGCTCAGATAGAAGCCTTTTAGTTGCACTGGAGCTGATAGAAGTCTTCAACCAATGTACAAGTGCAAGACTGAATAGAAATAAGAGCAGTGTGCAGTATTTTGGTCCATGGAGTAACAGGGATGAGGTGGTAGGAGGCCTATCTCTAGAAATGAATTCCTTGAAAATATTAGGAGTGCAGTTTGATAGGGAAGGGACCGGAAAAAGGAATTGGGAGACTCGGTTATCCCAGGTGAGTAGCAAACTTGGCCTATGGAAAAAAAGATCACTGTCCTATTCAGGGAAGGTTTTGGTACTTAAAGGTGACATCTTACCAAGTCTTGTGCACGTTGCAAAGGTCTTTCCTATGCCTGCTTGTTTTAGACGCTCCTTAACTAAGATGGTTTTTGACTTTGTATGGGGAGGTGGTTATGAATATGTGAAGCGTCTAGATATGTATAGGGACATCAGTGAGGGAGGTAGAGAAGTTCCAGATTTACCAATTAAACTAGATGCCATATTTGTGGCTGACCTTTGTAAAGCGGTAGATGACAAGATCTTATACAAATATCAGTTCTTTGTTCGGCTTTGGTTCCCCTGGGTCGTCAGGCCTTCAGAAGTGTGGAGGAACGACGTTCCCAAGGCTGAAATTTTACCATGGTTCTATGAACATGCGGCCGCATGGTTAAGGAAGTACGCAAAAGATGCGGACAGGACAGTGATTGTCTCCCACAGGCTCTTATATAAGGCAGCTAAGAGCAGTGAAAAGGGAACCAATGTTGTGGTTCCTACTGATGTATGGAAAAGGGTGCAACCTAAGAGCCTGGATAACAGGCTCAAAGATTTAAACTGGATGTGTGTTTGGGGACGTCTGCCAGTAAGAGAGGTAATGCACAGACATAAGTTGGCTCGTTCAGCGATTTGCCCAAGACCTCTATGTACAGAGGTAGAGTCCATCAGCCACATGTTCTGGGGTTGCAGGATTGCAAAAGCAGTGTGGGGGCAGATGTCGGATCTATTTAACAAACTGGAACCGGGTTTTGTTCTATCTGGAGATAAAATCCTTAGACGGTGGAGTAGGTCTTCGAGATCTGTGAGACGTGATCTTGTAATCTGGTTTCTAATCAGCATAGTAAAATTTGTGTTATGGGGATCAAGAAATAATTTGGTCAAACATGGTCATGTGGAAGGGGCTGGGGCAATATGTGGGAGGGTTCGTTTTGAGCTTCATAAGATGATGACAGTAGAGGTGCGTAGGTGGGGTTTTCATGCAGCAAAAGAGAAATGGAAACCGTTGCTGGATTAATGGGATAAGTTTACTGTTTGTGGACTGTGATGAATGACTTGTGATTTTGTTTTGTTTTGTTATAATAAATGTAAAAAAAAAAAAAAAATCTGTTCTTATCAGTTTAATATCTGATACGTCCCCCATCGGGGGACCACATATTAAACGGATTTTTGGAACAGGGAGCTGGATAAGGAGCTTGCTCCGTCCTCTCCACGCATCGGCCCGGTATTGCAGCGCCTCCGGGAACGGTGCACTACCTTCTCTCAGCGGTGAAAAGACAGACGTAGCAAGCAAGCAAGCGAGGTGGACTGGAGCTCCTTCCTCTCCGGTCTCGTCTCTCGTCCATCCGTGTGTCTCTGTGTCTCTCTCTCCCCCTCCCCGTCTCCGTCTCCGTTCCCGTGCTCCCTCCGTGCGCTTTCCCGCGTCTCGACTCTCTCGGCAAGCAGGCCGGCCCCCTTTTCGGCTCCCGTGCGTTTTCCCTCCAAAAAACTTAGTTTTTTTCCTCCTTTTCCCTGGGAGGCAGGCGTGTGTGTGTGTGTGTGTGTGTGTGTGTGTGTGTGTCTCCCCGTCCTTGCAGGCGGGCCCCTTTCGACAGCCGGGCGTTTTCCCTCCCAAAAACTTAGTATATACACCTTTTCTTTCTTTTTTTTCGGCAGGCAGGCAGGCAGGCGTGTGTGTGCGCGCACGCGTCCCCGTCCCTCCCGAGAGAGAGAGCTGCCCCTTGCCTCTGCCCGCAGGTGCCGGCGGTCCGCTTTCGCTTGCAGCTGGTTTGGCACAGCTGCTGCCGGTGGGAGGGGCCTAAGCTAAGGAGGCCGGGCGGCTGGCGCCCCCCGCGGCTGCGGTCGTTGTCGGGCCGTTGACAGAAGATCAAAGAGCAGGGCCCCCGCCTGGGACTGGCAGGAAGGCAGGCAGGCAGGCAAGAGAGAGGGGGAGCAGAGTCCGGCGGCAGGCCTCTGGCTGCAGGGAGGCCGGCAGCTGCGCGGGTCCCGGGCTCCAGAGGAGAGTCGGCCTGCGCCACTGTGCGCCAGCGGAACGCCCGCGCGTCGGTCCGCGCCTTTAGGGGCATCGCTTCTCGGCCTTTTGGCTAAGATCAAGGCTCAAGTGGCATGACCGCAGTTCCGAGATCTTAGTTCAGGGGGTCGGGCTAGTGACGAAGACGACGACCAAGAAGAGGAGGGCGAACCGAAGACAAAGAAACAGCCAATGGTGGAATCGCTCCAGGTGAAGCCTGGGGGGTGAAGCCAGGGCTGCCGAGAGGGAAGACCAAGAAGACAAAGAAACAGCCACTGGTGGAATCGCTCCAGGTGAACCCTGGGGGTGAAGCCAGGGCTGCCTTGAGGGTCCATCAGGCATCGGGCGGTGAGGAGCCTCCTTTGGGAGTGTTTTCCTTATTTTTTCGGCGTCAGGATGGACTATTTTTGGAGATCTACTCAGCCGGCCACTTTGAGCGGGCTGCCGAATACGATTAGGTTTAAGTTGAGGGAGGATTTGGATTTGGAGTTGCCTAGTAGGATTTCTTTCATCGAGTCAGTGTTGTTCAAGGGACTTGATCTTTCAGTTCGGGACTTACTTTGTGTTCAAGGATATACCGCATCTAAGTCGGTGGATGTTACTTTTGCGACGGAAACCCAGTATTTTTCGGTTTTGCGGCGTTGTAGAGAGAGGGAGAAGGTTGTTCCCCTCATACATTATGACATTGAAGGTCTCTGGGCTAAAGCCCGTCGGGTGATCACGGTTCACGTTTATAACCCCATTGTGAGGAATGATGATATGTTTTTGTTTCTGAGCCGCTATGTGGACGTTGTTTCCGACTGCACCAGGGTGGTGGACAGGTTGGAGGTGTGGACAGGTCGAAGGCAGTTTGCCGTGATTCTTCGGCCTGATTCCACCTCCTTGGATGGCTTCAAGCACCCTCCTGCGTCTTTTGCCCTTGCGTCTGATCGGGGCTACCTCTTTTACGTGGGCCAGCCTAAAACTTGCAGAAGATGTCTGGAGACTGGCCATACAGCAGACACATGCTCGCAGGTGAGATGCCGTAATTGCAATGAGCTTGGGCATCTAATGAAAGACTGCAAAAAAGGGGTTATGTGCACTTTCTGTGGTGATGAGGGCCATGTGTGGAAGAACTGTTACACCCGGACCTTTGACAGAGTCCAGGCAATGAAGACCAACTATTCGAACATAATCGTCAACGGGGAGGTGGAAGACGCTGTCGCAGAGGCAACCGGCACGGCAGATGAAGGGACTTCACTGCAGGAGCCTGGAGGATCCGAGGGCGTTAGTCCAGCCCCATCTGGAGGCGTGGGAGAGGATCTCCCGGTTGCTTCCGGGCCTGTAGCTGATGGACCTCGGGGCCAGGTGCAAGGTAAGAGGCCGGTTCCTACAGACCCCGCTGCAGACCAGTCTCCTGCTGAGGGCAGTGGGAGCGAGCAGCTGGGTTCTAGAAAGAAAAAAAAGGAGAAAAAGGGGAGAAAGGGAAGAGGGCACCAAGGAGGGTCAGGAGCAGGAGACAATCTTTCGACGGATGAGGATGAATCTAAGAGAGCTGGCACCGTTCTCGAGATGGAAACCGAGCAGGGAGGGCCTGATGGATCTGATGTTGACACTCCTACCGGCACCAGCTACCAGTTGTCAGAGTGCAGTGGAGGCTAGGTGATATCTCCAGGACTGCTGCCGGACTCCCTCTTCTCACCGTTGCAGAGTCCTGACGATTACGACTCGGACTTCTTAATGGACAAGCTGCAGAACGAGGTGCCTTTTGCAGGATCCCCGGTTGCTGACAACACCAACATGGACACATGACTGTCACCGTCTGCTCGGTGAATGTCAGGGGCTTGAGAAACCACGTTAAGAGATTGGCAATCTTTCAATCTTTACGCAGCCTCCGGTGTTCAGTTTTTTTCCTACAGGAAGTACATGTGCGGGACAGTGTGGACTCTAAAAATTTTTCAAATGACTGGCAGTGTGGTCAGTCAGTATGGGGAATTGGGAGTGCGCATTCTGCAGGGGTGGGTATCTTACCAAAAGACAACAGCCTTTGTGTGATGAATAGCTTTGTCGGGATACCGGGGAGGGTGTTGGTGCTAGATGCTGATAGGTATGATAAGAAATATAGGTTCATATGTATTTATGCTTCCTCGCAGAGATTAGAGAGGAAAGATTTCTTTGCCTCTCTCGAACCTTTGTGTATTACTAACCATTTTGTTTTTCTTTGTGGTGATTGTAATGTCGACTTGGACACTGACACTGATTTCAGTGCCGCCGCCTTGCGGGACCTGGTGAAGCACTTTAGTTTGGCAGATGGCTTCAGATCCCTTTTTCCCCCCAAGGTTTCTGGGGCAACATGGAGGAATAGCTGAGGGCGTGCGAGACATCTGGATTATGTATTTTTGAAGAGCTCTCTAGTCGTGGTAGATGCAGGTATTGTCCCCTCTTTCCTTACTGATCATGACATGCTTTGGGTAAAGGTAAATGATGGTAACCCCTCCTTCGGGCCTGGGTACTGGAAACTGAACGTGTCCATACTGGCAGATGCTGACTTTTGCTCTGCAGTGAGAGCCCTGATCCAAAGTTGGTTTGATCTGAAACCACTCTATCCGAGTCTGAGAGCATGGTGGGATGACCTCAAGGAAAAGATTAAGACCTTCACCATAGCTTATTGTAAACATAAATGCAGTCTGAGGAAGAGAGAGTACCGCAGATTGCAGCGTAATTTAGAAGAGTATTAAGTTCAGTTTAATAAGGGGAAGGATTTTGATGTAGCGGGTGCGGCTCTGGCAAGAGCCAGGCTGAAAGACTTTTACATTGAAGAAGCGAGGAAGTACCTGATCCACCTCCAAGAATGGTATAGAGAAGAGACGGAGACATGCTCTGCTTACTTCTTTAGCCAGGTGAAGTAGCAGCAGAAAAATAGGGCAATCTCCGAGTTATATGCGGCCGATGGAAAGCTGGTGAGATCACCCGAAGGTTTAATGGACACGGTTGAATCTTATTATACTTTGCTGTTTCAGAAACGTGAGACGAGGTCTGCACCTTCAGACTTCTGTAGTGGTCTTCCCAAGGTGCCAGAGACTGGAGATTTGTCCGTTCCAGTCTCTTTATTAGAAATGTAATTAGCACTTAAAGGTATGAAAAGCGGGAAAGTGCCAGGGATTGATGGATTGTCATAAGAATTTTATGTTACCTTTTGGGACCTATTAGGTCCAGCTTTGTTGGATGTTTATAATGAGGCCTTCTGTTTGGGCGAGCTGAGTGAGTCAATGAGGACGGGAGTGTTAGTGCTCCTGTTCAAGAAAGGGGACCCAGCCAATTTGGCAAATTGGAGACCCCTTACAATGCTTACGGTCGATTATAAGATACTAGCTAAATGCCTAGCTAATAGGGCGTAAAAGGTCCTAGCCGACATAGTAGGTCGGGAGCAGGCCTGTAGCATCCCCGGCCGCAGTTGTATGAAAAATTTGCAATTGGTTAGGGATGTAATAGCGTGGTCAGAAGATAGGGGACTCCCCCTGCTGGTCGTAGGGTTAGACCAAGAAAAAGCGTTCGACCGGGTTGACCACCACTTTTTATTTTCTGTGTTATCCAGCTTTGGTTTTGACCCTAGCTCATCTCCCTTATTCGGTTGTTATATTTCAAGGTACAGAGCAGAGCTTGTGTTAATGGGTACTTAGGGAAGGGTGTGAAGGAGGAAGCAGGGGTGCGGCAAGGCTGCCCCCTATCTCCTTTACTGTATGTCCTCTACATCGAGCCCCTTGCAGCCGCATTCAGAGGTGACCCAAAGATAGATGGGATTCTCATCCCCGGGAGTGGTGGTAGGCATTTGAAAGTCTTGTTATATGCCGATGATATCACCCTTTTTCTTAGTAGCACTTACAGTCTAGCTGCAGCCTTGGAGGTTGTCGAGTCTTTCTCCCAGGTTTCCGGGTCTAAGATAAATAAAGAGAAGTCCTCTGTTAAATTTTTCGGGGAATGGAGGGTGCAGGATAAAAATTCCTGTGGCTTGGTGGCATGTGATGGACCTTTGAAGATCCTAGGTGTCCTATTTGAAGCCGGGATGCCTGCCAGCACGAACTGGGTTAAGAGGCTGAGTTCGGTACGTCAGCAACTGGGCTTATGGAAACTGCGATGACTTTCCTTCCTAGGGAAAGTATTGGTGTTAAAAATAGACATTCTGCCTCGTTTATTGTACCTTGCTTTTGTTTAACCATTACCTGCAAGATTGAGAAGAGATTTTGTAAGGGAGGTTTTTTCCTTCGTGTGGGGAGGGAGATATGAATATATAAAGCGTCTTGACATGTATCGGGGTGTTGATGCGGGGGGGAGAGGGGTTCCTCATATTCCCCTCAAGCTCGACTGCTTATTTGTATCTCAACTTGTCTTAGCTATTTCTAGTCCCATAACACGTGACAGTCAGTATTTTGTGCGTTTTTGGTTTTCTTTTACGATGAGGCATTTGGTGACCTGGGATAATTCTGTACCACGGGGTGAAAATCTGCCTTGGCATTACAGACACGCAGTCCATTGGGTTAAGCTGCATCCTGAAGGTAAGGATGATGCCGTTGCAATTAGTCACAAGCAGCTGTATAGCACTGTCATTGAAAAAGGTTTCACTAGTCCTGCGGTGTGCGGAGTGAGTGCGGACGTCTGGCTGGGCATCCAGCCTAAGGGCCTGGAGAACCGGCTGGCTGACCTGAAGTGGCTGTGCGTCTGGGGAAGACTTCCTGTCTGGTCCGTGCTCCACAGTCATCGGTTGGCTCGATCCGCGGCGTGTCCTGTGGCAGATTGTGGGAAAGAAGAAACCATTCGACACACCTTTTGGGACTGTAAACTTGCTAAGTCTGTATGGGTTTTATGTTCATGTTTATTTGACAGAGTCACCTCGGGTTTTGTTCTGGATTGTAATACAGTGCTCCTGGGTTTTAAACGCAAAAATCTTAACACTGGTAATCTTTTCCTACTATGGTATATTATCACTATGTGTAAGTTCTGTTTATGGGAAACGAGGCAAGGACTGTGTAAGACTGGTGTGCAACCTACTGCTAAGGGTGTTTATGGAAGACTACTTGCCTCATTACGTCAAAAGATGTCGGGTGAGACACGTAGATGGGGTTTCCACGCCGCTAGAGAGAAATGGAAAGGTCTTGTTGATCTTTAACTTCTGTTTGACTTTCAGGTTTTTTGTTTTATGGGCTGCAATATGTTAAAAGAGAGTGTTTGGTTGAAACTTTGGTGAGGGTGGGAAGGTCCTATTTTGAATAAGGGGAGGAGTCATGCTAATGTTATGTATTGTATTTTGTACCCGATGAATTACGGGTTATTGATTGTGTTTTTTTAATGTATTTGGAAAGTGTTTGATTTTTGTCTTGTATTGATTTATATTTTGTAATAAAAAAAATTCTGTTCTTATCAGTTTAATATCTGATACGTCCCCCTTCGGGGGACCACATATTAAACGGATTTTTGGAACAGGGAGCTGGATCAGGAGCTTGCTCCGTCCTCTCCACGCATCGGCCCGGTATTGCAGCGCCTCCGGGAATGGTGCACTACCTTCTCTCAGCGGTGAAAAGACAGACGTAGCCAGCCAGCCAGCAAGCAAGCGAGGTGGACTGGAGCTCCTTCCTCTCCGGTCTCGTCTCTCGTCCATCTGTGTGTCTCTGTGTCTCTCTCTCCCTTTGCTCCCTTGCTCCCTCTGTGCACTTTCCCGCGTCTCGACTCTCTGGGCAAGCAGGCTGGCCCCCTTTTCGGCTCCCGTGCGTTTTCCCTCCAAAAAACTTAGTTTTTTCATCCTTTTTCCAGGGAGGCAGGCATGGCTTGTGTGTGTGTGTGTCCGTCCCCGTCCTTGCAGGCGGGCCCTTTGGACAGCCGGGCGTTTTCCCTCCAAAAAACTTAGTATATCCACCTTTTCTTTCTTTTTTTTCGGCAGGCAGGCATGTGTGCATGCGTAAGCGCACGTGTCCCTGTCCCTCCTGAGAGAGAGAGAGTTGCCCCTTGCCTCTGCCCGCAGGTGCTGGCGGTCCGCTTTCGCTTGCAGCTGGTTGGGCACAGCTGCTGCCAGTGGGAGGGGCCTAAGCTAAGGAGGCTGGGCGGCTGGCACCCCCCGCGGCTGCGGTCGTTGTGAAGGATGCGTTTTGTGTGCAGAGTTATGCATCTTTGAGATTTTTCAACGTGACTTTTGAATCTGCAACCATGTACTGGAGCGTACTTCGGGTGGCCAGAGAAAAAAAGGATGCCGGACAACTGGAGAACTTCGAAGTGGTGGGACTTTGGGCACAAGAGGACAGAGTGGTGACGGTGCACATGCATAACCCTTTTGTGTTGGAAACGGACATTTATGCTTTTCTGTGTTGGTATGTGGAAATTTTGAAAGATGGGTGGAGGGTGAGGGATGGTGTGAGGGTTTGGACAGGTCATTGGCAGTATAGAGTCCGGTTTCGGCCGGACAGTGCGTCGAAAGATGGCTTCAGGCATCCACCGGCAAATTTCTTTCTGGGATCCAACCAGGGATACTTGTTTTATGCAGGGCAACCGAAACTGTGTCGAAGATGTGGGGGGGAGGGCCACTTGTTGGCGAATTGTATTAAGGTGATTTGTCGGAGATGTGGGAAGGAGGGACACGAGGTAAGGGATTGCAAGGAGAGGCCAAGGTGCTCCTTGTGTAATGAAGTGGGACACCTGTTTAAAAATTGTTTTGAACGGCAACCAGAAAGGGTAATAGCTCTTCGCACTGGATTAGCAGAGCTTCAGGAAGATGAAGGGACGAGCGAGGAGGAGGAGGAAGGAGTGCAGGAAGGTGGGGATATGGAATTGGGTGGTGTAGAGGAGGAAGTTAGGAAGGCAGGGGGCGTGGGGGGGGGGTAAGAAAAAGAAAACGGTTAGGGGGAGGGCGAGGGAAGAGGGGGATGGGTCTAGAAAGGGCGAGGAAGGGGATATAGTAGGGAAGGACAGAGATAAGGGAGCTGGGTTACCAGTGGAGGGGGGGAGAGAGGAGTGAGGTTGAGAGAGATGTAGCTGTAGATAAGGGGGATGGGGCGCGGGTTAGTGGATTAGTGAGGGATAGGGTAGAGGACACTGAGGAATCTGGTGAAAGGGGAGATTTGGGAGAGGTGGAGGGGGGAGGAAATGGGGGTCAGCAGGATATGGAGATGAGTGATGGTGACAGTACAGCAGAAGAGGAAAGCGGGGGAGATGAGTTTGAAATAGTGGTGGGGAAAAAGAAAAAAAGGAAGCGGAAACAAAAGGACAAGCCTGGAGGGGAGTCGCTCTCACCTCCCAGGTCAATAACAAAAGTTATAGAAAGGGAGGAAGTGGGTGAGGGCGGAGGTACTACTATGGAGCCCCTAGCTGTAGGGGGCGAGAGTTGGGGCAATACAGAAGATAGGTTAGGGGAGTGGGGCGGAGGCCAGCTAGGCCCTATCTGGCCTACTAGCTCTCCGAGTAGTATAGGCAGTTACGAAGGCCCAACACATGATACGGCTAATATAGAGGAGTTTTTGAGTAGTGCGGATTTTATTTAATAGTGCAACAATGGTTTTTTTTTGCCTTTTCTGCAAATGTAAGAGGGTTGCAGGATAAGGTGAAAAGGACAGCGTTTTTTATATCCTTGAAGTCCGTGGGTTTTTCGGTTGCGTTCTTACAGGAGGTTCATTTAAAGGATAAGAGAGATATGGGGATTTTTTCTGGGGAATGGAAGGAGGGGGAAGCCAGATGGAGTGTGGGTGGGGTTCGTTCGTCGGGAGTGGGGATAGTGTTTAATGGGAGGGGGTGGGCGGTGGGCGATGCAATGTTTGTGGCCAGGCCGAGTGCTGTGTGTGGATGCGGAGTGGATGGGTGTGTGCCTGCGGTTAATCAACGTTTATGCCCCAGTGAACCTTAAGGAGAGGAAGGAATGTTTTGAAGCCATAACACCACTGCTTTATACGAATCGTGTGGTGTTGTTGGGTGGTGATTTTAATTGTGTTTGGATAAGGGACGTGAGGTGGATTTTACAGGACATTTTTGGGGGAGGGTAGTGAGGGACTTTGGCTTGAAAGACGCATATAAGTGTCTTTTCCCTAACCAGCAGGGATATACTTGGAGGAACTCGCGAGGTGTCAGGAGTCGATTAGACTACTGGTTTGTGTCCCAGGGGGTGCGGGTGGCGGACGTGGTTTTGCGCCCATCGTGGTTCTCTGATCACGATGGGGTGCTGTGTGAGCTGGAACTTGGGGTGCTGAGCTTCGGAAGAGATGTATGGAGAATGGATGTGACAGTCTTGCAGGATGAGAATTTTAGGATGCAGTTTCGGGCATGGTTCAGGGAATGGGTTGGGCTGCAGGGTTGTATTTCATCTTTGGTTGATTGGTGGGAATGTGTTAAGAAAAAGATTAGGGTGTTTGTTAGGGATTTTTGTAGAAGTGTTAGGAGGAAGGACATGAAAGAGGTGGAGGAAGCTGTGAGGAGGATCGAGATGTTGTATGCTAGGGAGAATGCAGGGCAAGCCATGGATCACGGTTTATTGATGGCCCTGAAAGTCCGTTTAAGATCCCTTTTTGAAGATAAAGCTCTGCGATTTTTGGTGCGTAGGTTTCAGAATTATATCGATCAGAATGAGACGTGTTCCGCCTTTTTCTTTCAGCAAGTAAGGGCGAGACAGAGGGGGACAGTGATCAGAGCATTGCGCACTAGGGAAGGCGGTGTTGTGCAAACGAACACAGAGATGGTGGAGTGCGCAACAGAATTTTATTCCAAATTGTTTGAGGAGAAAGTGGTTGACGAAGGACTGGGGAGCTATTTCTTGAGTTTTCTGGAAAACCGGTTGTCTAGCAGTGTGAAGGAGACCTTGGAGAAGCCCCTCACTCTAGAGGAATTGGAAAGTGCCCTAAAGTCTCTCAAAGACGGGAAAGTCCCAGGGGTGGATGGGCTCCCTAGGGAGTTCTAGGCCGCCTTTTGGGATCTGCTGGGGCCAGTGCTCCTTGCTGTCCTGAACGAGATCTACAGGGATGGCAAGTTGAGTAGGACTATGAGAGATGGTTTGATAGTGCTTCTGTTTAAAAAGGGGGATATGACGGATTTAAAGAATTGGAGACCGATCACTTTGTTGTCTACGGATTATAAGCTGGTTGCTAAGGTTCTCGTGAGCCGTTTGAAGACTGTGATGCCGGATTTGGTACATTCGGACCAAACCTGCGGAGTCCCGGGGCGATCAATTTTTTGGAATTTAGTCCTGGTCAGGGATGTGATTGCATGGGTGGAGGCTCAGAGAATTCCATTGTTGCTGGTGAATGTAGATCAGGAGAAGGCGTTTGATAGGGTTCATCACGGGTTTTTATTTAGGATTTTGGTACATTTAAGTTTTGGGGATTTTTTCTTGCGTTGGTTAAGGATTTTGTACACAGCGGTAGGTAGCAGGGTGGTAGTCAATGGGCATATGGGGGAGTGGTTTTTGCAGTCTTCTGGGGTGAGGCAAGGGTGTCCCCTGTCCCCTTTGTTGTATGTGTTATTTGTTCGCAGCTGCCTCTGGGTCTAAGCTTAATGTGCAGAAGTCGGTGGCGATGGGGTGTGGTGGGTGGAGTACAGTGTGGTCGGTGCCTGGCGGGTTACAGGAATCTGAGAACGGGGTAAAGATTTTAGGGGTAGTTTTTCCACAAAAAAGGGAACGAGCTGATTAATTGGAATTTGGTATTTGCACGAGTGAGGGTTAAGTTCGGGTTATGGAAGTCACGGCGGTTGTCTTTTTTGGGGAAAGTGACTGTTCTGAAAGCTGACGTATTGCCAGCTTTGATGTACTTGGCTTATGTATATCCAATGCCAAAGACATTTAGGAGACTGTTGACACGGATGGTTTTCGAGTTCATGTGGGGAGGGAAATATGAATATGTCAAGAGGGACATTATGTATATGGAGGTCAGTGAAGGTGGGAGGGGGGTCCCCAACTTGCTCCTCAAATTAGACTGTTTTTTTCAGGGTTGTGTAGGGTTCTTGGCGGGGGTGCTGGGGGGCGGTGCAAGTTTTGTGTGTCTGTGGTTTGAAGAGACAGTGTATGGGTGGACGAATGTGAGGCCGCATGCAGCGTCAGCTCCTACTCATTATAGGAGAGCAAGAGATTTGAGGAAAGAAGTGTTTTCTTTTGGGGACAGGGATGTCTGTCAGAGTCATAGGCAGCTATATACATTAGTGATGGAAACTCGAAAGGTTAATCCAGTAGTATTAGGTATACAGCAGGAGGTGTGGGCCCGTGTTCAACCTAAGGGTTTAGACCATGGACTGATGGATTTGAATTGGAGAATCGTCCATGACAGGTTGCCAGTACGGCAGGTGCTCTATAGACATAAGCTGTCTAAGATTAGAACTTGTCCAAGGGAAGGGTGTTCTGCAGAGGAAACAGTGAGACACACTTTTTGGGAATGTGATTTTGTTCAGGGAATATGGGGGGAATGTCAAAATGTATTGTTACAATTGTGTCCTCTTTTTGTTTTGTCATTTGATGTCGTACGATGGGGCTTTGTGTTTACCAACGTTTCATCGACAACGGGATTTCTGGGTTGGCTGCTTGTCAGTTTAGTTAAACAGGTGGTTTGGGACTTACGTGAAGACAGTTAAACGGAATGTCAAGTGGTCGGTGGGGCGGGCAGTAGGGAGGGTAAAGGGGTTGGTGCGAGGGAGGGTTTTGAGGGATGTACAGAAGTACGGCTATTTCGCTGCAAGAGAGAAATGGAAAAGCCTTTTTGAATTCTGATAGGTGAATCTTTGTTTCTGTATAGTGCTGTACTGTTGATGTGTTGATTTGCTGTGTGTGAAATAAATTTTGATAAAAAAAAAATTTCTTCTTGGCCTTTTGGCCAAGATCTGAAGGCGCGTGGCCTGACCGTGGCTTGGGCTCTGAGCCAAAAGAGGGAAGAGGTGGACGGCGCGGCTTTTTCAAGCGACTGCGATTTTTTTCTTCGTGGCGGAAAGGATTCCGTCCACTACGCAGAATGGAGAGGACTTCAAGCAAGACCGCAAGACCAAGGCATACCGTACGATTCGTGTTGCGAGAGGAGGCTTCAGACAAGGATTTCGCTAAGAGAGACGCTTTCGAGGATGTCGTCCTTTTCAAGCACCTGTCTTTGCAGCCTGAAGACATCTATTGCCTCCAAGACTTTCCAGGTAAAAAGATTTTTGATCTGTCACTTTATTCCGCGGAACAGTGCACGAAAGTATGGTCCATATTGGCTGCTCGCAGGCAAGAGGAACCCTTTGTCCATTTTTATCTTGAGCCTTTGTTTGCACGTGAGTCGAGACCCATATGGGTCCATATGCACAATCCATTTACCCCGGAAGCAGACATTGTTAACTTTCTCAAAAGATTTGTTGACGTACAAGATACAGGAGTAAAAGTGATAGACAGGAAGAGAGTCTGGAATGGTAAAAGAAAGTTTCTAGTGCGCTTCAGAGCAGACCCCAGTGCAGAGGATGGGCTCTTGCACCCCCCTGCATCCTTTCCAATCGGAGCCAATACAGGTTACCTGTACTACCCAGATCAGCCATTTGCGTGTAGACGGTGTAGGCAGAGAGGCCACTACGCTGCTGACTGCGAAGCGGAGTTTTGCCGAAGATGCGACACTGTGGGACACAGCACCTTGATGTGTAGAGCCGAGCCAAAGTGTAATCTGTGTGGGGTCTCTGGGCACATCTACAGGGCATGCCCGATAAGAGCAAGGAGTTTCGCAGCCATGACGGGTGGCACATCGGCAGCACGCACAACCGTAGCTCATCTTGCAGAAGATATGGCAGCCGCGCCAATAGAAAGACCGACACCGGTGTCACTGGTCCCGGACACTGTCGAGGAGGAGATGGAACCTGAGGGGGAGGAACAAGGGCATAAGAAGACGGACCACAGACAGACGACAACAGCAGAAGATCGCCATGGCCAAGAAGAAACGGAGGTCCCGGTGGGCGCAGTGGAGGAAGAGGGGGTTAGCAGAGAGCGTTAGCAGAGGAATCAAGCCTGTCCTCTCCGGAGAAAGAAGGGTTAAACTGGGGAGACAGAGTGGAAGAAGCGGAGGCCATGGACACCACCCTTGCCAAGAAAGGTGGGAAAAGAAAGGCTGAAAACCAAACACCCTCCTTGGTGAAGAAACTGGGTAAAGACCCTCTGGAATTCTTTGAGTCGATGGCCACAGATTCGCTGTCCCAGTCTGAATTTCAACCACTAGGATCGGGGGGCGAGGTAAGTGGTGTGGGAGACCCCCCCCTTACGGCGAAACTGGGAATGTCCCTGGGCTCTGTCATTCCAGAAACAGAGATGACCCCGATCAAGAAACAAGGGAATACTGCATGAAAAGACAGATAGCGGAAAGGAAAGAAGGAAGAATATTGCAAGAGAGTTTGAACTGCCTATATGAGAAAAGCAACAAAGGTTTACCTGTCGACTTAGAAGAGATCAATACGCAAAAAAGGAAATTGAGGGGCTACTACGAGAAAAGGGCTCGCAAATATCCGTTTAAATTACAGTACTCGGAAACCTGTTCGACATTTCAGCTTAATTGTTTGCGGAAAAGGCAGAGAAGGGTGATGGAGGGGATACAGAGCTGTTCGGGACAAGTTGTGTCTGACAGAGATGGAATGCTAGAAGCGGCACTTGAGTTTTACCAAGAACTTTTTACAGATCAGGAAATAAAAGAGGAAGCAGTACAAAGAGTGTTGGGAAAGGTGTCACAAACAGTGACAGAGAAGGAGAGGCTGAGCATATAAGAACCCTTCAGTCTAAAGGAATTAAACGAGGTCAAGAGTGACATGAAAAAGGGTAAGGTGCCTGGAGTTGACAGCATACCTGCTGAGTTTTATTTTACGTTTTGGGATGAACTGAGTGATGTGCTGCTTCAGGTTATGAATGAAGTTTTTAAAAAGGGGCATATGTAAACCTCTATGAGGACAGGGGTCTTAACATTGCTGTTTAAAAAGGGAAGGGTTACCGACTTAAGGAACTGGAGACCGTTGACACTTTTGTGCACGGACTACAAGCTTTTTGCCAAAATGCTTGTGAATAGACTGAAAAGGGTATTACCATCAGTTATTGGCATAGAGCAAACTTGTGGGGTCCAGAGTCGTAAAATTAGTTGGACCTTACAGCTAATAAGAGATTTAATAGCTTGGACAGGACAAAGACAGCTGTCTCTTATGTTAGTAAATTTGGACCTCGAAAAGGCTTTTGACAGGGTCTCTCACTCTTTCCTGTGGAAGGTGATGGAGCGGATGGGGTTTGGCCCAACCTTTATTGGATGGATTCAGACCTTGAACACAGAAGTGGGAAGTAAAATCTTAATAAACGGGTATATTGGAGATATGGTTTGGCAGAACTCAGGGGTAAGGCAGGGATGCCCTCTTTCTCCTTTGCTTTTTGTTATTTACATTGAAGCCTATGCCCGTTTAGTGTGTCTAGACCCGAAAGCAGATGGGATATTGATACCTGGGGTAGGTGGACAAAGGGCTAAGATAGCCCTATATGCTGATGACTTAACTTTGTTCATGTCCTCGGACACCGACCTGCAGAGGGCGCTGGAACTTTTTGAGCTTTTTGCTGCGGCATCTGGCGCTAGGCTGAATAAAGAGAAGAGCAAAATCAATTTTTTTGGAAAATGGAGAGACAGGCAAGATAGAGTGGGTGGTCTTCAAGTCTGCAGGGATCCTATGCGGATACTGGGAGTCTATTTTAAGGAAGGAGATGTGGCTAACTATAACTGGCTAGAGAAATTGGAAAAGGTGAGAGTACGACTAGGCCAGTGGTCAAATAAAAGTCTAACCCATATAGGCAAAGTACTCGTAATTAAGATTGAAGTTTTGTCAGTATTAAGTTATCTGGCAGCAGTATATCCGATACCCCTGAGACTGAACAGATATTTAATAAGAGAGACTTTTTGGTTCATATGGGGAAAAAATATGAATATATAAGGAGAACTGATATGTTTAGGCCTATTGGGAAAGGGGGAAGGGGGGTTCCATACTTGCCTATGAAGATTATATGTGTATTTGTGGCTTCTTTGTGTGCTGCTCTTAAAACACCATTTATACATACATCGCAATACTTTGTGAGGTTTTGGCTAGCAGGGAAACTAAGAGGGATGCTTAAATGGGACAATAAGACCCCCCACGGTGAAGACTAACCTTGGCACTACCGGCACGCCACGGTGTGGATCAAACGACACGCAAACGGGGTAGAGGCCGCATTGCAGCTCAACCACAGAGTATTGTATGAAGAAACTACAACAAAGGACAGAATGGAGTTGATCGGTGGGCTGCCAAATGAAGTATGGGGACAAATACAACCCAAAGAATTGAGCCACGAATTGATGGACCTGAACTGGCTCATAGCCTGGCAGCGGCTCCCGGTACGAGACGTTTTATATAGACACAAACTGTCCTTGCAGAGAACATGCCCCAGAGCACAATGTAAACAGGAGACCATAAACCACGTATTTTGGGAATGTGAGTATGCAAGAAAGATATGGGAACTGGTGGGAATCATGCAAACAGACTCTCGCAACGGTCACCAGGCGATACTGCTGGATCTGGTGGAGTCTGGAGGAACGCCAGTGTGCCTAGCTCCAAGAAGAGCTAGAGGCACTGTACGAGCAGCTGAACCAGGGGGGTGCATTTAATGGCGAAAAGATCGCAAACGTCAGAAGCCTGCTTAGAGAAAAGTGGCTGCAGAGAGCAAAGAACTTCCTTCTCAGGCTGCGGGGAGTTTGGAGGGAGGGAGAAGAACAATGCTCACCTCAATTCTTCAGCGCCGTGAGAAGGCGGCAGGAACGCTGCTGCTTCGAAAGAATATGGCGCGAAGATGGGACTGCAGCCACAGACTTACCCGGGATGCTGGAGTGTGCCACAGGGTTCTACACAGCCTTGTTTCAGGAGAAGGAGATTGATGCCAGCATCAAGGAGAGGCTCCTGGAGGGTGCGGAGAAGGCGGTGGACGACCCCGCCGCGCTAGTCGGGCTGGTGACAGGGGCGGAAATAAAAACAGCAATGCTCGGTTTGAAGAAGGGCACCGTCCCCGGCGTCGATGGCCTACCAGCGGAATTCTACTGCACCTTCTGGGACCAACTGGAGCCTTTTCTGGTGCAGGTCTTCAACGAGGCCCTGGACAGCGATGAACTGGGCCTCTCCATGAAGACCGGTGTCGTTTCCCTGATCTACAAAGGAGGAGACAAGGCGGACCTGGGAAACTGGAGGCCGATCCAGCTCCTGTGCACCGACTATAAGATCTTGGCCAGGGTGCTGGACGGCCGCCTGAGAACGGTGGCGTGGCAGGCCGGAAGATCAGCTGGACCCTTCAGCTGATCTGGGACACCATCGCCTGGGTGGAGGACAGATGCTGGTGAGCCTGGACCAAGCGAAGGCGTTCGACCGGGTCCATCACGGGATCCTGTGGGCACTCCTGAGGAGGAAGGGTCTGCCTGACGACTTCGTCAGGTGGATCGAAGCACTATATAACGGTGCTACGTCCCGGGTAAGCGTCAACGGAGCAGTAGGGAGGAGGATTTCGGTAAGGTGTGGTGTGCGACAGGGCTGTCCACTCTCGCCCCTGCTGTACGTCATCTTCCTCGAGTTGCTACTGGACCACTTGCGGAAAGACCCTGGAGTGGTGGGAATCAAAGTGCCAGGTGGAGGTGGGCAGGAAGCTAAAATCGCGGCCTACGCGGACGACGTGACACTCTTCCTAAGCTCTGACAGAAGCTTGGGGAGGGTGTTGGATATCGTGGAGGCCTACTCCAGAGGCACCGGCGCCCAACTGAACTGCGCCAAGAGCCTGGTGAAGCTGTTTGGAACCTGGCCGTACACACCAGAGATCGTCGGGGGACTGACGGAGACAACGGACCCGGTGAAAATCCTGGGGGTCCTGTTTCACACCTCAGACCCTACAGGATTGAACTGGGAGGCCAGGTTCCGGAAGATCAAGCAGAAGCTGGGCCTTTGGCAGCGACGATCCCTGATGTGGATAGGGAAGGCACTGGTGCTGAAGGTGGAAATCCTGCCCTTGCTGCTCCACCTGGCGGTAGTGTACCCCCTACCTGTGAGAAAGAGAAGAGAGCTGGTAAGGACAATCTTCGCCTTCGTCTGGGGGCACTCATACGAGCGCATCCGCCGGACGGACATGTACAGACCCATCGAGGAAGGAGGCAGAGGGATCCTGAACTTCCCAGTGAAGCTGGACTGTGTCTTCGTCGCCAACCTGTGCATCATCCTGCACAGTAACCCGCTTCACCTGTGCGGCCGGTTCGTGAGCCTCTGGCTGGCTGCGAGTATGAGACACCTGGCCGTCTGGACGAACGTGACCCCGAAGGCTGAGCGACTCCCACTGCACTACCGCCACGCAGTGCAGTGGCTGTGGACGCACTAAGAGGTACGGGACAGAACAATAGCGCTGAGCCACAGACTGATGTACCAAACAATCATGGCAACGGACAGGCCAGCGCTCCTGGGTGTGTCCAGAGACATCTGGCAGCAGGCCCAACCAAAGGGACTGGATAACAGAATGAAGGACTTGAACTGGCTCGGCGTGTGGGGTCGAATGGCAGTCAGGGCTGTCATGCACTCGCACGGACTGTCAAAACAGAGCCAGTGCCCAAGGCAAGGCTGCACAGGGGAAGAAACTGTCAACTACGTCTTTTGGGAGTGTGGGTTCGTGCAGAGGGTGTGGAGGTCCAGTCAACACCTATACGCGCAGGTGGGCCTGGGGTCCCTCCTGTCCCTGAATCTGGTGATGAAGGGCGTGCCCGGTTCCCGGAAGTGGAACGCAGGCTTCATCCTGTGGCTCTTGATCAGCCTGACTAAGCTCCACCTGTGGGATGCGAGGACAGAGCTGGTCAAGCACGGAGTGGAGAGATCAGTCCCAGGCATCCTGAGACGAGTTAAGAGGGACGTCTCACGAAGAATTCAGTGGGACGTCGTCCGATGGGGATTTGCGGTGGCAAGAGAGAGATGGAAGGACTTAATCACGTGGGTATAAAGGTGGCGGGTAGGACAAATTTTTAACTTGTGTTATTTTGTACTGTTTTCTAATAAAAACGTAAAAAAATTCTTATCAGTTTAATATCCGATACGTCCCCCATCGGGGGACCACATATTAAACGGATTTTTGGAACAGGGAGCTGGATCAGGAGCTTGCTCAGTCCTCTCCACGCATCGGCCCGGTATTGCAGCGCCTCCGGGAACAGTGCACTACCTTCTCAGCGGTAAAAAGACAGACGTAGCTGGCAAACAAGCAAGCAAGCGAGGTGGACTGGAGCGGAGCTCCTTCTTCTCCGGTCTCGTCTCTCGTCCATCTGTGTGTCTCTGTGTCTCTCTCCCCCTCCCCGTCTCCGTCTCCGTTCCTGTCCTAACTCGACTCTCTCGGCAAGCAGCCCGGCCCCCTTTTCGGCTCCCGTGCGTTTTCCCTCCAAAAAACTTAGTATATACACACCTTTTCTTTCTTTTTTTTTCGGCAGGCAGGCATGTGTGTGTGCGTGTATCCCCGTCCCTCCCGAGAGAGAGAGCTGCCCCTTGCCTCTGCCCGCAGGTGCTGGCGGTCCGCTTTCGCTTGCAGCTGGTTCGGCACAGCTGCTGCCGGTGGGAGGGGCCTAAGCTAAGGAGGCTGGGCGGCTGGCGCCCCCCGCGGCTGCGGTCGTTGTCGGGCCATTGACAGAAGATCAAAGAGCAAGGCCCCAGCCCAGGACTGGCAGGAAGGCAGGCAGGCAGGCAAGAGAGAGGGGGAGCAGAGTCCGGCGGTAGGCCTCTGGCTGCAGGGAGGCCAGCAGCTGCCCGGGTTCCGGGCTCCAGAGGAGTTGGCCTACGCCACTGTGCGCCAGCGGAACGCCCGCGCGTCGGTCCGCGCCTTTAGGGGCATCGCTTCTTGGCCTTTTGGCTCAGATCCGATAGTACGTGGCCTGACCGCGGCTAGAGGACTGAGTCAGGGGAAGAGAAGACGATGGCAGGAAGGATTGTTTGCGGAGGAGCCACTGCGGATACTGGATTGCTGAAGGAGGAGGAGCCAACGGAATCAGCAGGGGATAATCGATTACGATGACTGCAGCGGTGGGTGAGCGACCCTTTTTTATGGCAGCGGGGGATCCTCTGTCCCGAGATGGGCAGATGAAAGACACTGTGCGGTTTGTATTGATGAATTTGGATGTCGGGAAACGCTTTTTAGTGCGGGACACTTTTGAGAAGGAAATTTTGTACAAGATTTTTGGAATTAAAGCTGAAGACACGGTGTGCTTGCAGGATTTTCCAGCAAAAGGAATTTTGAATTTGACTTTGGCTTCGCCGGCGATCTGTAGAAGGGTGTGGGACAAGGCGATAGCGTTGAAGGATGAAGAACCATTGAGTTTTTTTTGTTGGAACCCTTGTTTGTGAGGGAAGTACGGCCTGTGTATGTTCTAATGTATAATCCCTTTGTTCCAGAGGCAGAGATCGTATGTTTTTTAAAACAGTTTGTGGACGTCATGAGTGAAGGGAGGAAGATGCTAGACTCTGAGAGGTACTGGAATGGGAAGCGACAATTTCTGGTTTGCTTTCGGGCCAAGGCCTCGGAGGCTGGGGGTGCTGTACACCCGCCAGCTACTATTTCGATAGGCCCCAATAGGGGCTTTTTGCATTATTCCGGGATGCCAGCTGGGTGCTGGATCTGCGGCGAATTTGGCCATGTTGCCTCCAAGTGTGGAGCGGTGGTGTGCCGGCGCTGCGGAGAATTGGGACATGTGGTTGGAGGCTGTCCTAAAAGGGCCGCATGTAACTTGTGTGGGGATGCAGGACATTTGTATCGGACTTGCTCACAGAGGGCTCGCACGTATGCCGAAGCAACGGCGGAGCAGAGAGGCCCAGACCAGGGTCCGGAGCCTACTGCCGGCGCCGACCGGAAGGTGGTTGCGGAGCTTGACCCTTCCAGAGGTGACTCTGAGGAGGTTGTTTCGTTGTCGGATGGCCAGGACGAGAGTGCCATGGAAGAGGAAGAACCATCTACATCTGGTGGAGCGCATGAACGGAAGAGACAGGGTGTGGAGCAGGAGGACTTGTTGCCCCCGAGTAGGGTTTTGGGACTTTTGAAGGAAGGCTGCCGTGAGATCGGAGAGGGTTTGGCACGGTCACCGGCACAATATTCGATTGCCTCTGGTCAAAGCACGGTTTCGGACGTTTCAGTTGGGGCACAGACAGCAAAAACATTTGTGATGGTGAAAGGTTTAGCGGAGGGTTCGAACTGGGCAGAAATAGTGTCTCATGAAGAGAGGAGAGAGGCTCGAGTTTTGGCTGCAAAGAGGAAGGGGAAGGGGAAATCTGTGAGGGAAATGGAACAGCGGAAGGTTAAGGAGGGTAGGACAATCATGGGTGACCCTAATCCCTTTGAGGCGTTGGAGGTTGAGGAGTTGGAGGTAGGAAGTGATGCGGATGTTTCTCGTGGCGAGGGCGGTACTCAGATGGAGATTGGAAAGGCCATTGAATGTGCACAGGGTGTTGAGGAGAGTAGGGAGTTGGAGGGGGAGAGAGTAGGACAGAGGACAGTGGAGAGCGATAACTTCTCCGCCGTAGAAACAGTGGAGGAATCTGTAGTGGCGACTGAGATGGGGATGACGGAGGGGAGTGTGGAGCAGGATGGGGTTGTTGTGCCAGTGGTTGAGAGAGCAGAAGAGCCTGGTTCCGGTTTGGGTACAGATGCAGCCATTCAAAATGCGCGGGCGATACCGCATTATTTTCCGGTATGCTGTACGCAGTCTACCGCAAGCTACCGGTAAATACCGCGAGTTACCGGTAAATACCGCTAGCAAAATAATAGTATCCGGAATTTCCGCAAGGTGGAGCTAATAAAGCTCAACCTCTCATGTTTGAGCTGTAGCCATCAAAGTCTTTAACGAAGATATTAATAATAGTATTAATAATAAATGACCTTGGACAAGCTGTAAACTCAAAGTATTGCCCTGGTCCACATTCTTTTTTTCATTGACCGTCTTTGTAAAAGTAACGCCACAGCATTTCGCAATCACGCATTTTTTTCCAATCATGCAAAGTACAGTGATTCACCATGCCTTTCACATGCTCATAAAAGAGATTGATTTAGGGACATAAACATATTACCGTATGCAAACTGTACTGTATACAGTATGTATATGTATATTTAATGTCTTAACTGTGCCCGTTTAAGTATTGAATATTCATATCTAATTTTACCACTGAAGGGAAATCTTAGTAGCTGAGCATAAAAACAATAGGAGCATACTGCAACGCGTGTGAAGGCCATAAACGATATTAATTTTGGAACATAAACATACAGTATATGGCTGGTCTCGGTACTTTAAAGAAAACATACACGAAACATGGTTTCATTATGACCAGAATCTTGAGATATTTTTAACTTGATTTACAGTATTTGAGAGGTATGTCTTAACACCGATACTACAGTGCTTAAGTACTACTCACGTATATGTTTCTAGGTTTATATTATGCATTTCATACGGTCAAATTACTTTTGAGCAACTAATAAGAAGCGCGAAACGGTATGCGTTTTACTTTCGTTTCGTGCTGGGACCCGTGGATTGATTAGAGATATCAAGTACATACAAGTCATTTTTTAAATGTTGTAGTTCGTCTTGAAAAAATGTTACGAGTACATCATCTATCAACAATTACACAGGTTCTGTTTCCATATTGCGGATTTTGGTTACGTAATATTATTTTCTAGATTTCACGTTGTGAATATATGATTTGGGCAAACAGAGCCGCAAAGAAGTACATTATGGGTTGTTGTTTTTTTTTGCAGTTTTATCTAGAACAAGCGATGCTTAAACCTTTGTCTGATTCTTGTGAAACTATCCACACGACAGTTACAGTACCTAGGAGTTGACTTCAGTGATGTCACTGATGGGATGTTTCTAAAAATCCATCCTCTGTAAAACGTCTTCTCTAGTTGTCCTGCATATGTATTCGCTAATGAAGCTGTGTGTTCTGAGCCTGGATCTCTACATTTCTGTATGAACCACCTTAGAGGGCTAAAGACAGCTTGTGTTTAAATTGAGTGTAAGGCAATTTATGCTTCTAAAGTCATGGTCAGCATTTTTGTACTGTGCTGTAAACTTGTTCTGTGCCTAGTCACATTATTTTATAGCGTTTTCATAGCGTTATCAAATCTGGTGGCGCTGTGTTAGTTTCCTGACTCCCATGTCACATGGTCTGTGATTGTAACCTGTACTACCGGTTTAATTCGTCACAGCCAGCACTCCGGTTGTAAAGTAGAAGCAGGCGAGATTTCCAGCGAAAAACACCTCCCCCTTCTTCAGGTGTGAGGGTCTTCTGCTCAGAATGAAACGCTAAAATGTAATGTAGGCTCTGAATGGGTTCTGACTTGCTTTAACAAAATATGTTTACAAATCCTTTCACCTGGCATTTTCGTAGTTAGAAATTATGGAACGCTCTGTTAAAAGCAAAAGAGTTTTTATGTCCGTTGCAGTTCTTTTGCAACATGAATATAATTATATCGTTATTAATTTCTTGAGATACGCGATTCCATATTATATTCCCTTTTAATCAAATTCTAAAAGTATGCTTGTTGACTCCGGTATCGCGTTAGTTAAAGACTTCGATGCTTAAAATGTTTAGGAGAAATGGAATACTGGTGTGTATGTTTTCTTTAAAGTACCGAGACCAGCCATATACTGTATGTTTAAGTTCCAAAATTAATATCGTTTATGGACTTCACACGCGTTGCAGTATGCTCCTATTCTTTTTATGCTCAGGCACTAAGTAAAAGGAGATGCTTCATATTGCTTGACTAATTTTAAAAACTAAGTTAGAAATGCAGACGCTCCCTCGGTGCGCTGCTCTGGTGCGCCGGCTCTTACACAGTGCCTGTCTGCCGTAAGCGTTACAATATACATACCCAACACTGCTTGTACCCATCTGTCATGCAAATAAAACACCTTGAATTGAATTGAATTGAGGGGAGAGGGGGGAATACTAAAGGCAATACTGGCTCAATACCCTCGATGGGCTTTGACGTGCTAATGCGTTGGTTTAACAGTCCGGGTGTGGCAGGCTTCCAATGTCAACTCGACTCGATTGGAAGACAATGAACGTATTTTGTGATATTTAGAAATATAAATTTGTTTGGTGCGAGTGAGGTTTTATTTAATCTCTGACCAAGGGAAACGTTTCATTTTTTCAAAGAAATGTTTGTTAAAAAATAAAGTCATAGTTCTATGGGATTCAATCACAGACCATGTGACAAGGGAGTCAGGAAACTACTCTAACACACAGCGCCACCGGATTTAATAACGCAATAAAAACGCTATAAAATAATGTGACTAGGCACAGAAAAAGTTTACAGCACAGTACAATAATAAATGCTGACCATGACTTTAGAAGCATAAATTACCTTACACTCAATTTAAACACAAGCTGTCTTTCTGTATGAACCTCTAAGCTGGTTCATACAGAAAATGTAGAAATGCATTAGCCTGATTATGATTAAAAAACACATAATTAAACACGCGTTTGCGATTTAAATCAGAACACGATTTAAATCAATATAAATGTTTATATTGTAACGCATACTGTCCAGCCTCCATTTCTCTATAAAAATTTACTCTGTTGCACACACACACACAATAGAAGGAGGAACCGCTGTCAGAAGGGAAGATATGTTCAAAATATCGCAAATATCGTTCATGTTGCGATATTTTGAAATATAAAAGTCAATTTATTGTCCATAATATCGCTATTCTATTTTTTCGAAGAAATGTTTGTTAAAAGAAAAGTCCGGCACCAGCTGGATTCGATCACACAACCTCCCAGTTGCTAGTCACGCACCTAGACCAGTCGGCTAGAAGACAGCTCGCATGAACAGGCAGGCGAAAAAGCCCTACACAGCCCTGTCGCAGCACACGAATACCGTTATTAAATTCTTTAGATACGCGATTCCATATTATATTCCCTTTTAATCAAATTCTAAAAGTATGCTTGTTGACTCCGGTATCATGTTAGTTAAAGACTTCAAAGCTTAAAATGTTTAGGGAGAAATGGAATACTGGTGTGTATTTTTTTCTTTAAAGTACCAAGACCAGCTACAGTATATACTGTATGTTTATGTTCCAAAATTAATATCGTTTATGGCCTTCACACGCGTTACAGTATGCTCCTATTCTTTTTATGCTCAGCTACTAAGATTTCCCTTCAGTGGTAAAATTCAATATCTACAACGGGCACAGCAAAGACGTTTTTACTGTAAGTCTTTCTACGACAGACCAACGGACCACGAGTGCCCCTGTCGGTCAACCAATCACGTACTGCGGTGCCACGCGTCATCTTGCGTCATACTGAGCGACGTCACCTGCGGTACGTGTCTGTGACGCGCACTTTGAATGGCTGCATCTGTATATGGGGGGAGGAGAGGATGGGACGGATTAGGAGAGTGCAGGGTCCGTTTCAAGGGTGGGGGACAGTGCCTCCAAGTGGAAGGTACAAAGCGCAGGCAGGGTGGCCACTTAATTCAAAGTGGTATCCTTACTGTATGCCCAGAGGTAAGAATTTGTTGGAAACGTCCCGGGTAGTTGAGCAACGGTTTCCAAATTACTGTTTTGTGTATGTGGTGGAAGGGGATCAGTTGGTTGGGATTCAGGTATGTGGGGAGGTAGAGGCTGAGTGTAAAGTAGCACTGAGGGCATTTACTGACACTTTGGTGCTGGGAGGGAAATATACGTAAACTTTTCAGGGTGGAAAGGTTGCATATTTGCATGAGGGGTGGGGTTATGCTAATGAACATTGTAGAAGGTTTTTTTTGGTTTGGGAGGTTATGATTTATGGTAATTGCAGACAGCTGTATCGAGGTTTGGTTTTCGCTGTATAATGGTTTATGTTGAAATTGGGATGATTTGGTTTGTATAAGATGATGATTTGTCTTTATGTTAGTAATGTAGGTTTTTGTTACCATGGGTTGTTTACTTTTGTTTGTTATGGTGGTTGCCGAGTTTTTGTTTTGTTGGTTGTGATTTACAGGATGTTAATTTAATGGTATATTATGAACTGTTGGTTCCAACGGAACGCCCGCGCCTTTAGGGGCATCGCTTCTCGGCCTTTTGGCTAAGATCAAGTTCAAGTGGCATGCCCGCAGTTCTCGTCTTTCCAAAGGTCTAGAAGGCGATCGAAGATCCTGAAGCTGGATCCTGATCCTTGAGCTGGTATCGCTCTAGGTTGAGCCTAGGGGGTTAAGGCCAAGCAGCAGCTGAGCTGGGTGGGATCCGGCAGCAACGTTCTCTCTCTCTGCTCTCTCCTCTCCCCCTCTCTTGCTCCGTCTCCTTGGCCTCTTGGCTGGGAGTAGGTACACGTGGCCTGCCCGCGGTGCTTGCTTTCTTCCTCGAGACCCGGAAGCACTTTCCGCTCTCCTCTCTCTCCTCCTGCGCCTGCACCTAGCTGGGCTTTGCCCACAAGGACAAAGGCCAGGGCTCCCTCGCTGCTCCTTTAGCAGCTAAACCCTCCTCTCCACAGGACCTTGCTCTCTCTCTTTCTCTCCTTTTTTCCCCTTTCTCCTTTCCAGATGGCAGACAAGAGGACACTGATCCGGTTCCACTGGACCAAGAAAACGGAGACGATGCCAACTGCAAAATCCTTTATGACCTTCCTGCGAGGGATCCTGCAGTTGGTGGCTGGACATCTCTACTGCCTCCAAGACAACAAGGCAGAGAGATACATGGAGGCCTACATGGCCACGGACGCCTCGTATGAAAAGGCAACAAGACTGATCAGAGAAAAAGGTAAGCACCCTGGTTTCTCTGATTTCAGGCCGGAGCCTATAAAGAAGACGAATCAGAGGACCATCACAGTCCTCACATACAACCACTACGTACCAACGGAACTGGTAACAGCGTACCTAGGGAGGTATGTAACTGTGGTGGGCAAACCGACAGATCAGGGACGACGGCGTCTGGTACGGCAAACGCCAGTACCGAGTCCTCCTGAAAGAGGACCCAGAGGGCGTCGACGGTTTCCAGCACCCCCCGGCCCGCTTCAACATCGGAGCTGACAGGGGGTACCTTTACTACCCCAGGATGCCGGATTTCTGCAAGAAGTGCAAGAAGGCAGACAGTCCGGCCACAAGGAAAACACGTGTGACATCGTCAGATGTCACAACTGCAACAAAGAGGGGCACCTGGCAAAAACCTGCTGGGCAGCCAAAAAGTGCGACGGATGCGGCGCCGAAGGACACCTCCTTCGCCAATGCAAGGTAAGCAAACCTTTGTTTGCGCAGGTGGTGGAAGCCGGCCGGCAGAAACCGGTCTCAACACAAAGGGAGAGAGGTGAGAACAAAGAACCCGCACCTCCCCCGCAGAGAACCGAAACTGCCAAGGCCACAACCCCAGCCGCACCGGTGCCACAAGTTGGCCGCCAGGAAGATGGACAAAATGGCCGACCGGAGGAAGGGCCCTGGATAACTCCCAGCAAGAAGGGAAAGCGAATGCGGGAGAAGAGAGGCAGGGCGGATCCACCTTCGGAAGGACAGAAGAAAAGAGTGGTAAGGGAGAACCGCTTCCTCGTCCTAGAGGAAACGGAACTTTCTTCCCCCGAGGCCCAGGAACAACCGGAGGAGGCGGCCCAGGAAATGGAAACCCTCCCCCCCAACGCCCAAAGACGACAGGAAGTGACAACCCAGGAAATGGAACCCCCCTCCCCCGAGTCCCACGGACAACAGGAAGAGGCAGCCCAAGAAGAGGTAACCCCCTCCCCCGAGGCCCAGGAACAACAGGAAGAGGCAGCCCAGGAAATGGAGGCCCCCTCCCCCGAGGCCCAGGAGCAACTGGAGGTCCCCGAAACTCCTGGAGAAAGGGAAGAAAAGAGCCTTCCCGAAGCGGTGGTGGAGAGTATCCTCAAGGAAGACGAGGATTACTTTGAAGCCGCCCTGGAGCCGGGACTGATGGTAGGGCTGGACCTGTCCAGCATGTTTACCTTTCAGTCCCCAGTGAGACCTGGAGGGAGCCCAGCATATTCCCCCCAGGACCCGAACGAGAGGAGTTACATCTAGGCTAAACAGTGCCCAGATGTAGACTCCCAAGTTTCCACTGTAAGCACAGAGAGGAGGTTTAACTTTCACTTGTTCAATCATGATTGTGAAACTTACCTTTCTAACAACTAACGTGAGAGGGCTGAGAGACCCGGTGAAAAGATGGGGAGTCTTTCATGATCTGGCCTCAAAGGCTTTCTCAGTTTGTTTCTTACAGGAGGTCCACCTGAAGGATGAAAGCGACAAGCTGACATTCACCAGGGAATGGATGAAGGGAGAATCATGCTGGAGCGTAGGAGGGGTCCACTCTTCCGGAGTGGGAATCCTCCTTGGAAACCCAGAGATGATGCTGGTTTCCTCCTTCTCGGTGGTGCAGGGCCGGATCCTGGTCGCAGACATCGACTGGAGGGGGCAGAAGTTGAGAGCAATTAACGTCTATGCTCCGACGGAACCCTCTATCCGGAAGGAAGTGTTTGCTGACCTGGCCAGCTGATGCACCACCAACAGACAGGTGGTGCTTGGCAGGGACTTCAACGTCGACTGGGAGAAGGGGAGCGACGCAAGCTCGGCAGAGCTGGAGTCGCTACTCAAGCAGTTCTCCCTGGTAGACGGCTTCAGACGGTGCCGTCCTAACGATGCCGGAACGACATGTAAAAACTCCCAGGGAGTGTGCAGCTGCCTGGACTACATCTTCCTGCACACGACCTGCTCCCTGGAGTCGGCGACGGTGTCCCCGGCGTAGTATTCCGACCACGAGCGCTTGACGGTGGTGGCTAACACCAGCCTGCCGGCATTCGGTCGTGGGTACTGGAAGCTGAACCGGGAGATACTGGAGGAAGACGACTTCAGGGCACTGTTCCGTAAAGACTACGCGAGCTGGGTCGATCTGAGAGACGGCTACAGCTCCGTGGTGGAATGGTGGGAGTCGGTGAAGGACAGGACCCGAACCCTGGCGCAGACATACTGCAGACGGAAGGCGGCCAGGGAGAGGAAGGAAGCTGCACGACTCCAGAGACAACTAGAGGAGGAGTACAGCTCGGCTAACGGGGGAGGAGCCTTCAATTCAGCCCGGGCACGGGACCTGAAGGAGAGGCTCCGCAAACTGCACACCGAGAAAGCCAAGGCTTTCCTGGTAAAGGCACAAAGGGAGCATTCTGAAAATAATGAAACCTGTTCCTCCTATTTCTTCAATCAGGTCCGAGGAGCCCAGAAAAAGAGGGTGATCCACAGCCTGAGACAGGGAGATGGAGAGAAAGTGCTGGACGAGAGCGACAAGGTAGAAGCGGCCAACGCTTTCTACACGGAGCTCTTTTCAGAAAAGCAGACGGAGGTGGAAGCAGGTGATGCTTTTCTGGAGGGGCTGAAGGCACAAGTACCGGAGGAGGTGAGGGAGGACTTGGAGGGTCCGATCATGGCCGAGGAGCTGAAGGCAGCGCTCTTGTCCATGGAGAATGGCAAGGTGCCGGGGCCGGACGGACTCCCCAAGGAATTCTACACCTGCTTCTGGGACACCCTGGCGGCAGATCTGGTGGAAGTGGCGCAGGAGATCTTCCGCCAGGGGAAACTCGGAGACACCATGAGGGAGGGCATCATCTCCCTGCTCTTCAAGGGAGGAGATGCCGCCAACCTCAAAAACTAGAGGCCGATCACGATGCTCTGCGTGGACGTAAAGATCCTGTCCAAGCTTCTGACCGGCAGACTGAGAACCGCCCTCCCCCACATCATCCACAGCGACCAGACGTGTGGGGTGGAAGGGCGATCCGTCAGCTGGAACCTCCAGCTGACCAGAGACGCCATCGCCTGGGCCGAGGACCGGAACATGCCCATGATGGTGGTCAGCCTGGACCAGGAGAAAGCCTTCGACAGAGTGAACCACAGCTATCTGTTCAGGGTGCTGGAACGCTTCGGTTTCAGAGAGAGTTTCAGCCGCTGGATTAAGATTCTGTACTCTGACGTAGGCAGCAGAGTCAATGTGAACGGAAACCTGGGGGGGATTTCATTCCCCAGGAATCCGGAGAATGACAGGGCTGCCCCCTTTCACCCCTTCTCTATGTTCTCTTCACAGAGCCCTTAGCAGAGGCGGTGAGACGGGACCCCGTCATCGACGGCCTGGAGATACCGGGAGGCGCGGGTGAAACCCTGAAGATCTCAGGAACAGCGTCGTGTCGTCGGCGTACTGGGAGGTCGGACAGGGGGTTGAGGAGGGCCCTGCAGGTCATGGAGCAATACTCCAGAGCCTCGGGGTCGAAGCTCAACCGCCGAAAGAGTAAACTGAAGTTCTTCGGGCCCTGGAAGTACAGGACGACGGCGCCGGAGGGTCTCGAGCTCTGCACGTAGCCCCTCAGAATACTGGGGGTTTCCTTCCAGAGCCAGGACAACGAGACCAACAACTGGACCGAGAGGATCGCCAAGGTGAACGCGAAGCTGGGTCTGTGGAAAACGCGGTCGCTGTCCTACACGGGGAAAGTGATGGTGTTGAATGCAGACATCCTGCTGGCTCTGGTTTACCTGGCGGTGGTGTACCCGCTGCCAGTCAGACTCAGACGAGCGCTGCAAGGGATGATCTTCGGCTTCGTCTGGGGCGGCAAGTACGAGTGCATCATGAGAAACCAGATGTGTCAGCCAGTCAAGGAAGGGGGTCGAGATGTCCCACATTTCCCCCTGAAACTCGACTGCATCTTCTACTGCACCCTCTGTCGGGCGCTGCGGGAGCCCATCGGCCACAAGTACCAGTACTTTGTCAGGCTGTGGCTTTCCGTCCCGATGAGGCACTTGGTCCAGTGGTCAAACACTGGGCCCAAGGCAGAGAGGCGACCGGAGTTCTACACCCACGTTGTCAAGTGGAGCGGGAGGTACAAGGCCACGAGACAGCCGGAGCTCTGCATCAACTACAGAGCCCTGTACAAAGAGGGGAGGGGGCATCTGGTCGCCGACGAAAGGCTGCAAGTTCACAGACAAGTCTGGGAAAGGACACAGCCTAAAGAACGTGACAACCAACGGAAGGACCTCAACTGGATGGCCGTACACAAGAGACTGGCTACCAGAGAGGTCCTCTACAGACACTCGCTTACCAGGAACCCGCATTGCCCCCGGGACACGTGCTTCGTCGAGGAGACTCACGTGTTCTGGAGCTGCCCCTTCGCCAAGGCGGTGTGGGGCAGAATGAACAACATTATGAAACTCCTGGGAACGGGTGCGGTGCTCAGTTACCAGTACATTCTGCTGGGGCTGGCAGCTACCGGATTGGACAAGGAGACGCAGTTCCTGATGTGGCCGCTGCTGTCCCTCACAAAAAAAGGCCTGTGGGATGCGAGGAACAATCTCATCCAGCACAACATCAAGTGGGGAGGGAGGGAGCTGGAGGAGAGGATCCTGGCGGACCTCAGGAGGAGGATGAAGCGTGACGTCGCCAAATGGGGTTTCCCTACGGCGAGGGAGCGCTGGAAGGGACTTTGGGCCCTGTACAGGGATTAATGGAAAATAGCAAGTGGTAGGGTTTGGAGGGACTCATAATAGCGCAAATCCACCCACACTTGCAAGGACTGATAACGGACAATTGCCGCCGTTCCGCCGTTGTTTTTATTATGTAGAGTGTTAATATGTGTGAGATGTTCCTTTTGAGATATTTTTTTTGGAATAAAGTATATTTTATAAGAAAAAAAACTGTTCTCATCAGGGTATTTTGTGTTGATTTTGTGAATGATGTATATGGATGGTTGTTTTGTCTTTTTTGTAATGATTGATCCCTGGTTTTCCATTTTTACAATAAAAAACAAATCCGTTCTTATCAGTTTAATATCTGATACGTCTCCCATCGGGGGACCACATATTAAACGGATTTTTGGAACAGGGAGCTGGATCAGGAGCTTTGCTCCGTCCTCTCCACGCATCGGCCCTGTATTGCAGCGCCTCCGGGAACGGTGCACTACCTTCTCTCAGCGGTGAAAAGACAGATGTAGCCAGCCAGCCAGCAAGCAAGCGAGGTGGACTGGAGCTCCTTTTTCTCCGGTCTCGTCTCTCGTCCATCTGTGTGTCTTTGTCCCCCTCTCTCCCCCTCCCCATCTCCGTCACCGTCCTCCCTCTGCGCACTTTCCCGCATCTCAACTTTCTCGGCAAACAGGCTAGCCCCCTTTTCAGCTCCCGTGCGTTTTCCCTCCAAAAAAATTATTTTTTTCATCTTTTTTCCAGGGAGGTGGGCGGGCGGTTGTGTGCCTGTGTGCGTCCTTGCAGGCGGGTCCCTTTCGACAGCCGGGCATTTTCCCTCAAAATAAGGAGGCCGGCCGGCTGGCACCCCCTGCGGCTGCGGTCGTTGTCGGGCCGTTGACATTAGATCAAAGAGCAGGGCCCCCGCCCGGGACTGGCAGGAAGGCAGGCAGGCAAGCAGGAGAGAGGGGGAGCGAGCGGAGACCGGCTGTCCGGCAGCCGTGTGTGTACCGGGCTCCAGAGGCGTCTGCCTGCGCTGCTGTGCGCCAGCCAGATGCCCTCGCGCTAGCCCAAGGCCGGCGTCGTGCATCGCTTCTTGGCCTTTTGGCAAAGATCCTGAGTACGTGGCTTGACCACGGCTTGGGCTCTGAGCTGAAAGAGGGAAGGGGTGGATGGCGCGGCTTTTTCAAAGCAACGGCAATTTTTTCTTCGTGGCGGAAAGGATTCCGGCCATACTACACAGAATGGAGAGGACTTCAATCAAGACCGCACAGCCAAGGCACACCGTGCAATACGTGCTGTGAGAGGAGGCTTCAGGAAAAGAATTTGCTAAGAGACGCTTTTGAGGATGATGTCATTTTCAAGCATCTGCCTTTACAACCAGAAGATGTCTACTGCCTCCAGGATTTCCGAGGTAAAAAGATTTTTGACCTGTCATTTTCATCTTCGGATCAGTGCGCGAAAGTGTGGTCTACATTGACCACTCGCAGGCAAGAAGAACCCTTTGTTAACTTCCTTCTCGAGCCTTTGTTTGCACGCGAGTTGAGACCCATATGGGTACATACAGATGCAGCCATTCAAAATGGGTGGGGTATTTCACGGTATACCCCGGTGGGCGTGTCGCAGTATCACACAGTATCACGGGGTAAATCGCGTCATTTGACGTCATGCCAGAAAGTATCCGGCGTCACCTTGTAAAACCGCCAGGAGGAGCCAATAAAGCTTAACCTCTCATGTACTGTACAGCATTTGAGCTTTTAAATTTAAACTGTATTACAGCATGTTAATCATCAGTCATTAAAATGTTGGTATATTTTATGAAAGCAAGATTGCTCAGTTGGACAAAAGTACACAACCTACCTTTATCAGAAATATTTATGCATCAAAGCCTTTACCAAAGATATTACTAATAGTATTAATAATGAATGACCTTGGACAAGCTGTAAACTCAAAGTATAATTTCTTTAGCACATTTGTACAAGCACTTGGAATCTGTCCAAGCCATACTTTGTCAGGCATTTTCTTTTACTGCAACGGACATAAAAACTCCCTTGCTTTTAACAGGGCGTTTCATAATTTCTAACTACGAAAATTTAAACTGCGACACTTTTTTGAATCCCCGGCGGAACCGGGCATCCATATGAATCAAGTAACAGGTTTATGCCATGCTGAAAAAAAGAAGAAAGAAAACACATTCCATAAGAATCAGCGCTTTTATATATCACCTTTAAAGGTGGCTTCTCAAAACAACAATAACAGCAACAATATTGTATTTCATTGCACTTTGACAGATCGTCCTTAAATCAACTGTTGACTTTTCTCTTTACTACTGTACTTGTCTGGATTGACTGAGCTCCGCTCTGTACCACACAATGATCCCCCCCAGAGTCTCTGCCCTGGGTGATTTGAGTTTTTTTGACAGAGGGTAAAAAACTCTCGCTTGCCCTCCCCCCCCCCGTGTATTGTCTGTTTTTTTGTGCTGTCCTTTGACAAAACAAGGCTCGCCAGATAACGTGAATCGAAACCTGTTTTTCTAGCTTTTAAAGTCATGCGATGTGTAAGCGAGAACACATCATTATATCTTACATATGAAAAATACATAATATAGCTCCCAAACAAACGCAAATGTGTTTTTAATAAGATGCTTTTATTCACTCAATCTGACAACTTCAGGAAGACTAAGGAAGGACTAAGGGAATTGTCATCTGTTGTTGAAGTTCTGTGAGCTCGGTGACTTTGAGACCACTCATTATCCCGGGTTGTTTGAATCGCCACAATTCAAATAGAGAAAAAAGAGCTGACTGACGAGATTTAAGATGTGGCTGTCAATGTTGGATTAAAAAAAAAAACACATTGCCCGACATTTGTTGCATTGCTTGAAAAATAACTATTTCAAGAGACTGGATAAGTAATTCAAGTGTTATTTTTAACTTCCTGAAAAACAACTAATTTAACTATATGTGCAAACATTTAATGATATATGTCGCTGTTGTGAATGTCTGTGGACATGTGCTGGCTGGACAGGAGGCTCTACTGTACACAGATAGGGGCGGGAGGGGGGGGACAAGCCGATACATACTCTTAGAGTTTGATTAATAGGGAATATAATATAAAAATAAGATACACTCTACAGACATTCACAACAGCAACTGTCAGAAGATAGGACACAGCGGCTTCGACACCCGCTGAATGAAAAGGGGCACTTTAATGTTCTGTATGGCTAATACTAAAGCCAATACTTTAATATTCTTTTCTGTATGTTTAACAATAGTGGGTATTGGCCTAATTCGGCCCTGCTCCCATTGTTAGGTGTTATTGTGTTGTTAAGTGTGAATTTGTACCCGTTTCCCTGAGGTCTGGCTTTTTTTCTGGAAAACCATAACTCTGGTCTTGTCCAGATTGACTGTCAGCGCCCAGGTCTGACAGTGCTGCTCCAGCAGTGCCAGGTTCTGCCGCAGCCTCCGTTCTGTGGGCGACAGCAGGACCAGGTCGTCTGCAAAGAGCAGGAACTCGATTTCTGTAATTAATGCAGATCAGTAAATCAAGGGACAAAATTATTGCGCGCGGCTCTTCAATGGGCTTTGACGTGCTAATGCGTTGGTTTAACAGTCCGGGTGTGGCAAGCCTCTAATGTCTCCTGACTTCGGCAAAAGGAACCTGCCTTTCATTGGAAGACAATGAACACATTCTAGCCGTACATGTGAATATAGCATAAATACACCAAGGGATTGGGTGAGCTCCCATCACAAAAAAAAACTGCGAGCCTGCACTACAGCGACCACAGTACAGTATGGAGACCAAGACCTTTTACGGGAAGAGACGGGGTGCTTCTGCCGCCCCAGCTTCCAAAGAGTGAAGGGTAAGCAAATACTGCAGACTTCATCTGAAATACGCGATTATAGCGCATATTACAAGGTATTATTGCCGTTTTGAATTTTTAATTCAATTACAAATATTTCTTCGTAGCCTGTTCTTCAAGAAAACACTGCACGGGCGAAACGATCTTCGAAATCTACCACCAGGACAGTAAAAAAGAAAGCGGTAAGACTGATAAAAAAAAGTTTATTTTGACGTCTGTTCCGCGACTGATGAATACTACTGTGTGACTATTTCTTACATGAATTATGTTATTTTGCCACAGGCTGTGGGTCTCTGCTCTCAGCCACTGGCCAGGGTGCCAACCTGTAGAAGCAGCACCTGTGTGGAGACTTTTCGGCAGCAGCGGGAGCAGTACGACGCATTACTGGGGAGGATTGGGAGGCTAGAGACACTCCTGAAAATGCAGAAGAAGGAGACAGTATGTTCCGGCAGTCAAACGGTAGAGCAGCTGTCTCCCGATAAGTGCCTCTCCCCGCCGCGCAGGTTGCAATGCCTGGCGGAAGCTCTGCCCCCCACAGAGCACACACCGCCTCAGGACACTCCATCCCGGCCTCTCCGCTCACCACCGCGCAGGAATTGGTTGATGCTGTCCCCGCCGTCTATCTCCCCTCAGGAAGCACCGTTTACAGAGCAGAATTCACAGATGCCAGTGGGACGAATAATTCTTCCAGATATCCAACTGTTACCCATCACTGAAGAGAAGGAAGGGGGGTTGTACTTGCAATGCATCGACAGACGGGAAAGCAAGAGCCGACTGCTACGCTGCCCTCGTGTTTCGAAATCTTGTGACTTTTGAAATTTACTGGGGGTGGACCACGCCTGTAAATTTCGATGGGTCCAGAGGCAAAAGTGCCTTGCAATCGCCGGGAAACCATTAATAGTATGGTGAATCGGAGATTCTCAACCCTTACTTCGTGCGACTGGAAAAGAATTCGTGATCGAAGCAACGAAATGCTTCGTAGAAGGAGGCGCTCTTTTCCTCTAGTCTAACAGTCTGTCCACAAACAAAACATTCCTGTTAGACAAGAGGAATGTAAAAAAACAATTACTTTTTGTCAATGAAAACCGGTGTGTGCGTCTCTCTGCTGGATGTCCCTCTCACTCTCTGCTGAATGAATAAAAGCATTTTATTAAAAACGCGTTTGCGTTTGTCTGGTATTTACTTTGGTCCTTTTAACTGTTTTTCCATCTACTGTATTGCTTTGAGATGCCACTTTTAAAGGTGATATGTAAAATGTTTTTTTTATTATAGTTATAGAGAAACATGATCAGATTTTCCCCGGTTCAGAAAAAAAGATCTAAAGTATACTAGTTTGTCACTCTTCTCATCCCCTCTCTGCTAAATGGCTTTTGAATAGAGTCACATGAAGAGAGAGGTGAAACAGCCCTACAGCCCTGTCGCAGTACACGAATATAATTATATCTTATTATTTCTTTAGATACGCGATTCTTTTAATACAGTCTTAGCTGTGCTCTAGAGGATCCTTGTGACATTTCGAGCTCTGGTTGAATGATAAGTGTTGCAGTTTAAATAATTTTCGTAGTTAGAAATTATGAAACGCTCTGTTAAAAGCAAGGGAGTTTTTATGTCCGTTGCAGTAAAAGAAAATGCCTGACAAAGTAGGGCTTGGACAGATTCCAAGTGCATTTTTGCAATTTACATTGCAACAGACAATGTACAGCGTGTACTATTCTTGTGTTGCGGTACATGAATACAATTATATCATTATTAATTTCTTTAGATACGCGATTCCATATTATATTCCCTTTTAATCAAATTCTAAAAGTATGCTTGTTGACTCCGGTATCACGTTAGTTAAAGACTTAGATGCTTAAAATGTTTAGGGAGAAATGGAATACTGGTGTGTGTTTTCTTTAAAGTACAGAGACCAGCCATATACTGTAAGTTTAAGTTCCAAAATTAATATTGTTTATGGCCTTCACACGCATTACAGTATGCTCCTATTCTTTTTATGCTCAGCTACTAAGATTTCCCTTCAGTGGTAAAATTCCATATAAATATTCAATACTTAAACGGGCACAGTAAAGACATTTAATATACATATACATACTGTATACAGTACAGTTTGCATACAGTAATATGTTTATGTTCCTAAATCAATCTCTTTTATGAGCATGTGAAAGGCATGGTGAATTGATTCTCAAATTACTGTACTTTGCATGATTGGAAACAAATGCGTGATTGCGAAATGCTGTGGTGTTACTTTTACAAAGACGGTCAATGAAAAAAAGAATGTGGACCAGGGCAATACTTTGAGTTTACAGCTTGTCCAAGGTCATTCATCATTAATACTATTAGTAATATCTTCGTTAAAGACTTTGATGGCAACAGCTCAAACATGAGAGGTTGAGCTTTATTAGCTCCACCTTGCGGAAATTCCGAATACTATTATTTTAATTGCGGTATTATAGGAGAATTTACGGTAACTCGCGGTAGACCGCGTAAAGCGCACTGCAAAATAATGCAGTATTGCCCACACATTTTGAATGGCTGCATCTGTATGAGAGGGCACTTGCAGAGTTGAAGGGACGGTTTAGACGAGATGTGAACAGGTGGGGATTTCATGCGGCAAATGAGAGGTGGAAGGGGGTGTCTGATTTGTTGAAGTTGTGATTTGGTGATGGATGGATGGATGGATGGATGGATGGATGGATTGAACATTGACATTAGTTGGTTATGTTTTTCTAATAAAAAGCATTGGTTAAGATCAAGTGTTAGGTGGCCTGACTGCTGACCTTGGTCTTGGCCTGCTACGAGGGTGAAGGAGAGGACAACAGAGAAGACTGCTGGATTGCTGAAAAGAAGAACAAAGACAAACCGCCACTACTAATCAGCCTGGGTTGAAACCAGGGGATGAAGTGGGGTTTCCTGAATACATCAGGAATGGATGGTGAGAAGCTGGGGAATAGCGGCCCAGCACCCTCTGTCTCGTGAGGAAGAGGTGCACTTTGTAGTAAAGGATTTGGGAAGAAAGAAATGGATGGAGCGGGAAAGGTTTGAAAAGTCAGTATTGTACAGGAGTTTTTGGACTGAGAAAGGAAGAGATTTGTCTTCAGGACTTTTCTTCTAAAGGAATTTATGATCCATCTTTATTATCTGATGCAGTATGCAATACGATTTGGAGCAAAGCACATGTTGGAAAAGACTCTGCTCCGTTGAGTGACTTAATTGAACCTTTATTTATTCATGAATTAAGGCCCTTGATTCAGCTTTTCAACCCAGATGTATCCAAAGCAAATATCGTAGCTTTCTTAATGCTTTGTAGATGTTCAAAGTGATGAAAGAAGTTAGAAGGAATATGGACAGGAAAAAGGAGGTATTTGCTATGGCTGAGGACTGATGCATCTGTAGGAGGAAGAGTTGTGCACCCTCCTGCTTATTTTAATATAGGGCCAAACAGAGGGTTTCTCTTCTATCAGGTGCAACCTGTTATATGCAGAAAGTATTATGGTCTTCAACACATTGCTGCTGAATGCCAGGCTGTATATTGTAATAGATGTGGAGTGATGTAAGTTACAGTCTGTAGACTTTTATAAGTTTGCAATCTTTGTGGAGAGACTGGTCACATTTATAGAAATTGCAGGAGGAAAGTATGTACTTTAGCAGATGTGGCCAGAGAAGCCATAACTAAACCCCAGATAGAACCCCAGATAGTGGCTGTTGAATGAACAGATTCTGAGAAAGGAAGAGGAATCGGAGTTGGATCTAGGAAAGGACGTGAATGAGTAATAAAACCTGGGGAGACGACGATGGGTCATTATGAGGGAGGGAGCTGTGGAAGAGGATAGAGAGATCAGAGGAAGTAAGAGTCCAATGTCATGGAGGTGATGGAAAAGAGGTTATTTGAAGAAGAGGGAGAACCATCTAGGAGTGAAGAGGTTAATGAAAAAATCCCAAAAGAAACTGTGCAGACAGAGCTGAAGAAAAGGAGGAATACAAAGAGGAAATCTAAAAGGACAATGAGAAACTAGAGAGGCCACAAAAAGAGGGAGAGGATGTGGAGAGTTTGGTCCCAGATACTGAGGAAGTTCAGAATCCTTTAGATCAACCATTTGACCCTGTGCACATCCCAGAATCCTCAGTGCCTAGTCCTGGGTTTGGTTCACCTATTAGTGCTGTGAGTGATCTGATCTGAAGCCCAAAATCTTGCTGCAGAATGAAGGAATGATTTTAATAAGTACCATGTTGAAGTTGATAACATTTAATGAGAGAGGCTTGAGAGATACTGTAAGGAGGGCTGTTTTTGATTTGGAAAATGGTGATTTCAAAGTTTTTTTACAGGAATATCATTTAAAGAACGGTAAGGACATAACATTTTACTAAAGAGTGGAAAGACGGAGAATCTAGTTGGAGTATTGGAGGGACTCTTCTGGAGCTGGTATTTGATTTCATTGTACCAGAACGAATATTAAGTGTGGATGCGGATATAAGGAAAGTAAAATACTGACTTATATGCATCCATGCAGCTGTCTTTAAGAAGAGACTTATGAGCAATTTTCTGCATGTCTTACAGGCACTGCAGAGAATGGTCAATATGGCCCAGAAGATCATCGGCTGCGGTCTCACCGAGATTAAACAGCTCTATGAGGACCGCTGCCGTGGTAGAATTCTGGCCATCACAGAGGACAGTCACCACCCCGGGCATGAGCTCTTCACCCCACTGCCCTCAGGCAAGAGATATAAGAGCATACGGACACTTACCACTAGATTCTTCAATAGCTTCTATCCACAAGCAGTGAGACTGGCGAACACATTTAGCCATCCCCCTCGGACCTCACCTACACCATCACCATCTACCTCTATGATTTCTTATCTATTGCACATCTCCAGTCATTGTTTACACGTCTGTATTGTTTACATTCAAACTGTCTACATGTTTACTTGCACATTGTCTATTGTTTGTTTGTACATTGTCTTGATGCACTGTTTGCACTTTGTCTTGTTTTTTACACTTGTTTTACAATCGAGAGACTTTCTGTAAGTAAGAATTCCATTGTACCAGTACCGGTTACATATGGCAATAAAGTTCAAGTTCAAATAGAATAATGATACTAGTAGAACATTTTAATGTGGATTTAAGTGATAAGAAGAACAGGGAAACAGAATTAAAGATTCATTAGCTTAGCTCTGCCTTGTGGATAGTGCAGCTAGATTTTGAGACAGAAGGTAGGTACTACATGGAAAAACTAGGTGTAGTACAATCTTTTTGCTAAATTTATGTAAAAAAAAGAGGTTAAGGTAGAAGATGTTATAATAGAGACGTGTGGTTTCTCAGATCATGATACTCTGATTGTAAAGCTGAAGGAATCAGAAAGACAATTTGAGAAGTTCATTTCCAATAAATTGTGAAATCCTACAGGAAGCTGGATAAGGATTTAATAAGAGGTTAATCAAATGCGAATTAAGAAGCAGAATTACATTTACTGAGAAATGGGAAAGCATCAAGGACAGGATAAAGAGAATCACAACATTAATTAAATTAATTAATTAAAATACCATAAGGAAAGGAAAAGGAATGAAAGGATAGAAATAAATTCAATACAAAATGAATTGAATAACCTGTACACAGTGTAATAAAGCTAATATAGGGGATATGACTTCTCTGAAGGGTAAATTAATGAAGAGAGCAAAGGATTATTTATTCAAAATGTGTACTGAAATTAGGCAGAAGAATGAAACTTGTTCTATGTTGTTTTTCTTTAGTCAAATTAGGAAAAAGCAAAAACAAAGAATGGTGGGTATCCATAATGAGAAGGGCAACCTAATTTCAGACAAAGAAATGATAAAGGAGGCAACAGCTTATCAGAAACTTTCAGAAAGTATTTAGACACAAAAGAAAAAAAACAGGGATTGTAGAGAACATTAAAGGTAATGGAAAAGATTCGACTGCAAATAGACAAACCCTTTAATTTAGAAGAACTGGAAAAAGCTGTACATCGAATGAAATCAGGAAGAGTGCCAGGTATAGATGGCATTCCAGAGAAATTATGTAACATTTTGGGACCCATTTTGAAAGAGGTTATGGAGGACATTTTAGAACAAAAAAGGTGCTTTAATATATAAAAAGGGAAGAACTGAGAATCTGAGGAACTGGAGACCATTAACAGTGCTCTGTACTGACTATAAACTTTATGCCATGGTAATAGCAAATCTAAAGGAAGTATTGGGTAATGTCATCAGAAGCGATCAGACGCGTGGGGTAAAGGGGAGGAAAATTTATTGGACATTGCAGCTTGTTAGAGACATCACTGGGGGGGGGGGGGGGGGGGTAGAGCAGAGAAAGCTGCCATTGATGCTTGTTAATTTGGATTTGGAAAAGGCTTCTGATAGGGTTTTGCATGATTTCTTATGGAGAGAATGGGTTTTGGTAAAAAGGTGACTGGCTGGCTGAAGGTGATGTATTTGGATGTCGGTAGTAAAGTGAATATTAACGTTTCTTTAGGGGATTTGATATGGCAAGAATCAGGAGTTAGGCAGGAATGTCCTTTATCACCTCTGCTACTTGTTTTGTACATGGAACCCTTTGCTGCTATGGTAAGAGCAGAGGACAAGGTAGAAGGAGTAATGATGCCTGGATAAAACTGGCTCTTTATGCTGATGTAACCTTTGTTTTTAAATTCAGAATTAAGATTGCTGCAAGTTTTAAAAAATTTCAAAGGTCTGCTTTTGTGTTAGGGGCCAATTTAAACCACAGAATGTGTAGTTAAATATTTTGGAACGTGGAACAGAAGAGATGTGCAAGGGGGTTTAGGTTACTGTGAGGGGCCGATAAGTTTGTTGTCGTGCATGTTTTTTGGGAACGTGGATATGCAAAGGAGGTATGGAAGAGTTGTGAAAACTTGTTTGGAATGATTGACCCCAATTATGTTATGACGTAGGCTGTGGTATTGAATGGGATTAATAAGGGGAAGAGGTCAGTAAGAGATATCTTTACTGATGAGTGTTTGTGGAATTCAATAAATGTTTTTGTTAAGAAGGGAGTGGAATGGATGGTCAAAAGGGGTATATGAGAAAGTGGTTGGGAGAATTAAAATGGAAGTTGCTACGGACATTAAGAAGTGGGGTTACCATGCTGCCAAGGGGAGATGGAAGAGCTTGATGGATGTTGTGAAAATCTGATGGTATAATACGAAAGATTGGAAAGGACAAATGAACTGATAAGTGTATGGTTTTGTTTTTATCTAGCAAAAAAAATCCTCAGAAGTCGCTTCTAGGCCTTTTGGTTGGAAGAGGTTGTCTGCAGTAATTCTGAAAAGCTAAGAGGTTTAGAAAGCATCAGAGGAGACAACGGAGATGGCAAGGAATTAAAAGGTGGAGGAGAAACCGAGTAGAGGGTGATCCTGAGGAAAGTACTTTTGGACAGCTGAGAAGTGAGGACGTTTTGGTTTGGGACTTTGGAAGACGTTTTTGGAGGACAGATATGGACGTTCTTCAAGACGAGATGTTTACAGTGAGTTTTTGCAATTGGTTTAAGGAATTTTTAGGGTTAAATCTTGTTTTTCCTTCAGCGATATGGTGGGATGTTACAAAAAACAAAGAAAAACTCAGGAGGAAGAAATGGCTAGAGAGACAAAGTTAGAGTTTTAATGAGACAACTAGAACATCTGTATGAAGAGGGGGACAGTAAACAGGTTGTAGATTTTAAGGCAATTATAGGATTGAAGATGCAATTGAGGAGACTTGAGAAAGGCACAAAGTTTGACAAAGAAAATGTGAATTTATGGAGAGTAATGAGAAATACAACACGTATTCCTTCAAAAGTGTAAGGGCTAGACAAAAAGCAATGTTCAAGGCACTACAGAGACAAGATGGTATATTGGTAGAAAAGGGGGATGAAATGGTGGAATTTGCTACAGAAGATTCACACAATCTTTGTTACACTGTTTAAAAAAGGAGAAGCAATGGATCTAAGAAATTGGAGGCCAATCACCTTATTGACAGTGGATTAAGATCATAGCCAAAATTTCAGTTAATAGAATTAGTGATGTTTTGTACGAGTTGGTCCATCCTGATTATACATGTGGTGTTCCCAAAAAATCTCTTGGCGTTTGGCTTTAATACGTGATGCAATATCATGGTCTGAGGATTGGAAGATTCCATTGTTGGTGATAAATATTGATCAGGAGAAAGCTTTTGATAATGTGTATTTGTTTTCAGTGTTCTTGACTGGGTTTATGTTGATTTTACGATTAAGTGGCTTAAGATTCTATATTCGGATGTGGGAAGTAGGGTGATGGATAAAGGTCATAAAGCGGATTGATAGGGCAACTTTTGGGGATTTGGCAAGTCTGCCCATTCTCACCATTATATAGAACCTTTAGTGTTTGCGAGCCAACAAGGCAGAAGGCTTGTGGATACCTGGTAGCAGTGGTTAAGATCTCTCAAAATTCAGATGATGCCACACTTTTACAACTGAAAATGAAGTAGAACAGGCCTCGTTTCGGCTGGAACAGTTCTTAAAAGCTTCTGGTTCTCAGTTAAACTTCGGAAAATCTGTTGCCATGCATTGTGGAAGATACCAGAGGATTGGTCAGTTGTTGAAGGATTGAAGGTTCTAGGGCAGGGGTGCCTGCCAGTCGATCGATCGCAAGAATGTTTGGCAAAAAATAATTGGGATATCTGACTATTTACTTTTTTGATAGCCTAAAACTTCATTCAGATCTATGCATTGGGGTGCCGTGGGGGTGGTTGGCACCACATTAGGCGTGGACAGGCTCTCAATCTCCCCTGTCATGCCCCTTTATAAGCTCTTTTACGTTCCTTTCTTATACACACTCTCCTTCAAGAGTGGTGATTACACTGACCCCCTCATCAGGGTAACAGGATACATGACTCCATATTCTGTTACTTCTGGGCCCTTTACCTTCAGAGTCTCAAGTTCACTATGTTCATCCCATTGTCCTCACTGCTAGGAACCTCCTGCTCCCAGACCCCAACACAGAGCCTCCTGCTCCTACTCCATTAGGTCACCGTTTCATAATCAACCAGTGCCTCGAACTCCCAGGTCCACCTCCAGCTCCGATGTCCTCTTCCTAATGCCACCAGGTTGCGTTACACAAATATGCACTACCTACATCACGGAGTCTCTTCGGCACTGCACACCGTGCCAAGACCCAACACACTGTCCCTCTCTAAAACACTCACAACCTCTCTGGCGCCTCACTCTCATGCGCTTAGGTTGTGAACTCACAGCTGCCAGCACACCTCACATAGTGCAGTGGTGGTTGGGCACAATCTCCCAGAGGGTGCAGCTAGATAGACCCCACTCGCTTTCCCAATACCAATGTATTGCCAGGGGGAGGTTCCCTCTACCACAACCCACTCTAGTCCATGAACACCAACTCACTAATCAAATCACAACTCACTCATACATCGGACATAGCAGCCCTGCTCTCACACCCTAGTAGGATGCTGTCTCTAAATCTTTAGACAATCTCTTAAAGCTCCAATTTTTCTGTCAATCTCCTCACAGACTGTTGTTTTCACTCTTTTCCATGTAGAATATTCCTCTCACAATCCCCCTTCGGGACTGTCGACCTTCTCCAGCCCCTCATGAGGTTACTACAGTGGCAAATCAAGTCTTTGCTCACACATACTGTACATGGCGGCACGCCCTTCTAACATCGCCCCCACCAGTAGCGTCTCACAGCCGCTACTGGCCTGTTTCAGCCCTGCTCTCTCAACAAAGCCTCCACAGTTGTCCTCTCGCCACTGCAGCCACAGCAAGGCTGTTCTGCTGGATCTTTCCCCCTTAAAACCACTTCTATACCTGCCATTCATTTACCTAAATCACGTCAGGTGTAGTTTCCATTGCAACGCATCTTTCTTAATCTGGGGCTCCACCCCCCACACCAGACACTCCCAGCATTGTACCACAGCATGTAATGTCATACATTTAACCCTGGTTGAATGGGTTGTAAAAGTCTCTTCCCTGAATGCAGGATGACACTGAAAGAAGGCTACAGGAGCTCTGTAAATAAAGTGTTGCTTCCCAAGAACATTCTCTTGGTTATTGTCACACGAACTCCATATTTGTTGTAGTGCTTGAGCAAAAATGAAGCAAAGAGACTGAAAAATACTGTGTTTACTGATACTGTTACCACAAGGAATGGAAGCATAATTATTTTTTGATAGTTTTACATTCAAGTCTGCAATCCTAGCATCTGTGAAAAAGGGCTATATAGAACATTTCAAAACAGCATGATGTGAGTTTATGGAAAAGTGGAAAAATTAAAATCAAATAGCAGCAGTTGGATTTCATGAGGCCTAATACAAGAGGGAAAGCGGCAATGATCGCATCATTCTATGTGACCCACGTCCTGGCTAAATACAAAGTCATTCAGGGTTAGTCATCGAGAAGTAATTAATAAAAGCGTTTGCTGAGACCACCGAACTTGCTGTTTGGAGATTTCAAAAACAGACATTTTTGGCAAGTTTCAGACAGCTGTTGCCCAAAATCAAGGAGTTTAAAGAGTCGTCTAAACATCATCATCCTCTAACTGGCCATATTCTTTGATGGTTTCTGGAATCAGCATTCCTCAGAGACTTGACTGAACTGCTGAATGTTGAGCTGCAGGGACAAGATAAGCGTCAGACATGATCAGCAGTGTCAACATGTTCAAGTAAGCTTATCGATGCCAATGCTCACATTAAGGTAGGATATACGGAAATCAAGATGTCTGACTTTGTTGGGAAAAGTTGGCAGCAACTCCAATTTCAAACCACTACTGTTTTAAGCAGTAATACAGATCCAACCATTAAACCAGCAGTAAACCACGATAAAAAGTAAATCTTACATTAAAAAGGCTGAGCACCCCTGTTCTGGGGACACTTATCAGAATAAAGGAAATGTATACAATTGGGTTCAAGTTTTAGAGAAGGTTAAAGTTATGTTTGGATTATGGAAATAGAGATGTCTGACTTTGTTGGGAAAAGTTGTTGGCAGCACCTCTGATTTCAAAACACTACCGTTTTTAGCAACACAGATCCGGCCATTCAAAATGTAAGGGATGCTGCGGTAAACCATGCTACATGTACTGCATGATACAGCATTTTTTTTAACGGGGTGAAATACTCTGCAAAACCGCCAGGTGGAGATGGGAAAGCTTAATCTCATGTGCAGCATCTGGGCTGTAGCCAGAAAATGCTGAGGGATCTTTGTTCCCCCCCCAGTTACAGAATTCACAGTTAACACTGCTTAGACTTTTAATTAAATGTATTACAGCATGTTAAACATTAAGAAAGCAAGATTGCTCAGTTGGACAAAAGTACACAAACCTCCAAATTCTTCATATATATTTTAGATATAAATAAATACTTTATGCATCAAAGACTAACTTGGCAACTTACAGTGAATTATAAAACTTACATCCTGTACTCCATAAAAAGTTCCATATTATCCTTTTGTCACAGCCCTAGGTTGTGAGAGTTTGTTTTTTCTGGTTGTTTATTGGATTAATCTGGGTAGAAGACATTTCCCATTTTATTGGATGTTGAGCTGCTGGCCAACTCTCAACCCAAAATAAATTTCAGTTTCCTCCATCTTGACAGAACTTGTCTCTCACTTTTACAACCATTTAGAAGTGGAGTCTTCCTTTGACTTGTGTGGAGTTTGAGTTCTTTTGCTCACTTATCTAAAGTGTGCATTAATTGTGTACGTGAGTGTGCACTTTCGTTAGGCAACTAAGGCGTAATTGTTTCCAAGTCTGTCCTTCTAATCAGTTTGATGTCCCTGTATTGTAATTTATGTCAGATAGTTTAGGGTAGAATAGTGAGTTTAGGTTGCGAAAAACCTTTTTGGGCTGGAGTAAGTTAGGTTTGCCTTTTCCATTATAACAAGAGTTTTGCTCATTTTCTTTTCAGGGACTCACTATTATACTGTTTTGGTAAATGACAGAAACGAACCAATACCTGCTTCAGCCCCAATTGTCCTGTCACCCTATATCTGCCCCCTGGGAACGGGTCCATGTGTTTAAATCAACTACTGTTATTCTTTAATGTTTTATGTTCACGGCTCCTTCATCTCCTAGTGACGGAGTGATAAAAAAATAAGGTGGGGTCTGGATGAATGATAAGCGAGGGTTTCAGGATTAAGGCTTTTTTCACAGAAATCTTTAAGTTAAACAAATGAGAAGAAGGGTTATGTTTACAATTGCCAGTAATCAGAGAACAGTTTATCAATGTTGAAATCATACCCTAACATTTGCAGTGCCACAGGGGAAGTTGATGCCGCATTGGGTGTGGTCAGGCTCCCATTCTCCTCTGTCACCCCCTTTATAAGCCTTTAGGTTCCTTTTCTTTAATCTTACACACTCTCCTCTGACAGTGGTGATCACACTGACCCCCTCATTGGGGTCACAGGATACATGACTCCACAATCCATTACTTGTGGGCCCTTTACCTTCAGAGTCTCAGGTTCACCAAGTTCATCCTGTTGTCATCACTGCTAGGAACCTCCTGCTCCCAGACCCCCAAAATGGAGCCTCCTGCTCCTACTCCATTAGGTCACCATTTCACACTCAACCAGTGCCTCAGACTCCCAGGTTTGCCTCCAGCTCCGACGCCCTCTCCTGATGCCACCAGGTTGGGTTACACAAATACACACTACCTACATCACTGAGTCTCTCACACACACACACCCTCTCTGGTGCCTCACTCTCATGCCCTTAGGTTGTGAACTCACAGCTGCTAGTGCACCTCATTGTGCCCAGCCATCATTGCACAATCTCCCAGAGGGTGCAGCTAGATAGACCCCACTCGCTTTCCCGATACCAATGTATTGCCAGGGGGAGGTTCCCTCTACCACACAACCCACTCTGGTCCACACACACACCAACTCAATTAACTCACAACTCACTCATACAGTGGACACAACAGCCCTACTTGCACTCTAACAGGATGCTGTCCCTTTAAATCTTGCAATGATCTCATAAATAAGACCAGCAGCCATATCACTCTGCAACTCACTGAAGCTCAGGAGGTGTAAGCCTGGTCAGTACCTGGATAGGAGACCTCCTGGGAAAAACTAAGGTTGCTGCTAGAAGAGGTGTTACTGTGGCCTGCAGGGGCCATTCACTCTGCGGTCCATGTGGGTCCAAATGCCCCAGTATAGTGATGGGGACACTATACTGTAAACAGGTGCCATCCTTCGGATGAGATGTAAAACCGAGATCCTGACTCTGTGGTAATTAAAATTCCGTTTCTCGAAAAGAGTAGGGGTGTAACCCCGGCATCCTGGCCAAATTCCCCATTGGCCCTTACCAATCATGGCCTCCTAACAATCCCCATCTCTGAATTGGCTTCATCACTCTGCTCTCGTCCCCACTGATAGCCAATGTGTGGTGTGGCGCATTATGGCTGCCTTCGCATCATCAGGTGAATGCTGATGCATTGTTGGTGGAGGGGATCCCCATTACCTGTAAAGCACTTTTACTGCAGTGCCCAGAAAAAGCACTATATAAGTGTAAGCAATTATTATAATTATAAAGCTCCATTTCTTCCATCAGTCTCCTGGCAGATGGATGTTTTCACTCTTTTCCTCACAGACTATTCCTCTGCACAATCCCTCCAGAATTGTTGTTCTCCTACATCCCCTCACAGTGGCTCATCAAGTCTTTGTTCACTCATACCCAGTGGAACATCAACCCAACTAGTAACGTCTCAACAAAACAAAAGACCTAAAACCAATTGAAACTTGCACAGCCCACACACCAGTCCTACCAGGAAGGAAAACAAAAGACCCTAATGGCCTATTGAGAGGTTAACGGCCCATGCATAATCCCCAGCAGGAAAGCAGAAACCCATTCACCCACTGAAACTGCACCTACTAACACAGAAACAAAAGGAATACAGACAAAAGTACACAAACCACCCCCCTGGGAGGAACTGCACTCACCGCCCCTTCGAAAACAAGATAAAAACAGGCCAGCAGGGACACAGTACCCCATAACGCCTGAAGACCCAGGCAGGTCGAAACGTCGCGACATAGAAAAGCAAGATTGCCTTCCCACGGAGCCACAAATTCTACAGAGGTAAAACTGCCTAACAGTGGAAACCTAACGGTGCCAACAAAGCTTTAAGCATTTTACTGGTAAGTATGGATCGTTATGGTATGCGTCAACCCAGAGTTGACAACGCACGCTACCGTACTGTCGCTCTCCACACCGCCGCCCACACACCAAACCACATCAAACAGACAGGATACCTTCCAACTAGGAACCAGGATCATCTACAAAATGATCCAGACAGTCCACCACCTAAAAAACAGCAGTTTCCGGAGGGGAGAACCAGGCACCCGCCAGCCTACGACAGAAGCACCTCATAAGACCAGCCAACCCAACCGAACTCACATGTTTAAAGCTAGTAAGCAATGCCAAATACTGGCTCCACACAACATTGCAGATCCCCAAAGAGCACTACGAGGAAACTCACATCTGTCCAGACTGGAGGACCTGGAGCTTCCCCACTGGGAACAAGCTTTCGCGGTTGCCTCCAACTGGGCAAAGAAATTATGGGAGGAAAATACAGAAGGACATGTTGGACCATACACAAGCTATGGTTACTGCTACACTTAGCAACAAGGAATCCACTATCCCCACGTCTCCAAACAGATTCCAAATACTTGACACACTAACCAGGGAAGAGGTAAATGGCTCAGAAGAGACATATATAACCCAGGCAGAATCCCGTCCAGAACCAGTGAAGAGACACTGGGAAAGCAGACATCCAACCCAGAAATCTGGTCCCAGGAGAGCCAGATCATATACTCCGGAAATAGACGACTTTCCTCCGATCCCCATGCCACAAAGGATCCGAAGAGAGCAGAGAAGACAAGAGGGAACCATGAGAAACACCCTAACTGGAATCTGTATCCCAAACAGCACCACCAGGGTACACCTCTCCCAGGACTCTAGCTCTGACCCTAACCCTAACGCTTATACTGACCTTAACACCAACCCTAACCCTAAACTTATCCCCAACACTAATCCTAACCCTGACATTAACCCTGATCCTTACCCCGACCCCAACTATTACCTCCCCACACCACCACCAGCCCAACCAAGATACCAACCACACCGACATGACAAGACCACAAGAAAGCTAACGGACTGGAAGCTGGAAACCCACAAACGCTGGCTCTTCATAGGGGACTCAAATTTATCAAGAATACCCCACTATGAAAATCCAGATCTACAGACGAAAGCTACCCAGGAGCATCATTTTACAATGCAGCAAACCTCCTACAACACACCCCCCGGAACACAGGAGTGGAGAAAATCATTCTATCCTTTGGAATTAATAAGGCACAAAAAGCAAAGGAAACAGCTATCAAACAACTACAACAGATGCTACGGGAAGCTAAGGGAACCTTCCCATCTGCAGAAATATACATCCCACTGATTAATTACTCCAGAGACCTGGAACCAGAATTCAGGAAAAATCTGGACAATCTGGATAAACAATCACATACAGCAAAACATCCAATACCTCCCCAAACTGGAAGAAGCCCTTTTCAAGACAGAAAGATGGAATTCACTGGACCACCGCAACAGCTCAAAAAATGCTAGACCACTGGTCACAACATTTAAACTGGTAAGCCCCAAAGCCACAGAACAAAAGGGGGACAAGAACAACAAAAATATTGTAAATCTAAGCAACAACTTCCACCCCACAACTGAACAAAGAAACCTCCTCAATAAGGGCTTATCATTTGTCCCCACAGTAGGGACAAAGAAAGGTCAGAAAAGCAGACTGAAAAGCGAAATCCGACAATACCACCATCACCTTAAACTGACCGCCTTCTTTGAGAATAAAGACACCGACACAGAAAGGGTTCCCTTCCAGCCTAAATCCAGCTGGGAACCAGGGGAAAACCAACTGCCACCAGAAGTCCAGGAAATAATTCAAGAGGACAACAGAATTCTACGAAAACTCTGACCATACAGGGACTCACACAACATAACAAAGGAGGAAACCATAGCCTTAAAACATTTAAAAGGAAAACAGTCATAAAACCAGCAGACAAAGGGAGTGCAATAGTTATCATGGATAGAGAACAATACATTGCAGAAGCACACAGACAATTAAATAATCAGGAACACTATACTACTTTGGAAGAACCGCTGTACAAACAAACAGCACTAGAAATAGGGCAAATCCTACAAACTCTGGTTGAACTAAAACGCCTAACAAAAAAACAGGCATTCTACCTAAGAGGAGAGGAGTCACCACGACCGAGGATTTTCTACCTCCTCCCAAAAATTCATAAAGCCCCAGAGACATGGCCACTCCCCTACGAAATTCCACCTGGGAGGCCCATAGTGTCCAACTGCAACAGTGAATCCTACAGAATAGCAGAATATCTGGACCATTTCCTCAAACCCATTTCTAAACACCACCCAAGTTACATCAAAGACACCTATGACTTTGTAGCCAGAGTCAAAAATACTACAATACAACAGGAAGCCTTCCTGTTCACCATTGACAGTTTATACACCAACATTGAAACTACAGGGGACTGAAAGCAGTCCGGGAGTGCTTTCTCAAATACCCTGACCGCAACAGACCAGAAACAAATTCTGAAGCTATTGGAAATAAGCCTCAACAAAAACGATTTTGAATTCGAAGAGCAATATTTCTTACAAATAAAAGGAACTGCTATGGGGAAATGCTTTGCTCCGGCCTATGCCGACATCTATATGGCCCATTGGGAAGCCACAGTATTCCCAAAATGTACACACAAACCTACACACTACTTCAGGTACCTTGACGACATCTGGGGAACCTGGACACGGCCCAGAGGCCTTTCAAGAATTCATTAACACCCTCAACACACACCACAGGTCCAAATACACCAAGCATGAAAACCACAGACTTCCTAGACACCACCATATACAAGGGTTCCTCCTTCAACAACACAGGCAAACTGGACATCAAGGTATATTTCAAAGACACGGACACACATGGCTTACTGCACAAAGACAGCTTCCACCCAAAACATACTTTCAAAGGACTAATAAAATCACAACTCCTACGTTTCCACAAAATCTGCACACAAGACTTTGAGGAAGCCAAACACACTTTTCCAAGCTCTACGCCCAAGAGGATACACAAAGTTTCCTCAAAAATGTGGCACAAACATTTCTAAACAGAAAAACACCTGATGACGGCAAAATAATACCCCTCATCACAACGGACTCCCAACTCAGCGTAATAACCAACCAAAAACTAAAGTCTACATTCACCATGATATTAGAAAACACAAACCTACTGAGGGAACACAAAATCATATCTGCATATAGAAAAAAAAACCTGCAGGATTATTTAGTCCAAATAAAACTAAAACCGGTACAAAACAGATCAAATACACCAAAAGCCAAACACTTCAAACAGAAAACAACCATCCAAAACAACAAAACCAAAGAAATCTTCCAGTTGCAAAGGGCGCTCTCAGAAAACACCAATAACGCTGTCTATGGCATCCAGTGCAAAATGTGCGGGGTGACCTATGTGGGGGAAACGGGTAACTCCATCCAAACCCGACTGGCACAACACAGGTACAACATCCGGAACCAGCGGGAAAGGAGGACTCACCTGGTGGCACACTTCCTACAGCACGGGCTGGAAGTGCTGGAGGCCACAGGACTGGAGAGCAACCCCAACTGGACAGAGATGGAAAGAAAGGAAACGGAGCGGATCAAAAGACTTCATACTACCTTTCCACAAGGCCTGAACACCAGAAAATAAACTGGGAGGGTTTCAGTCGTTGGAAGGAGAGTGCAACACTTTGTCCCAGATGGTACCTTCTTAGAGAAAACCTGGGAGAAAGAGCTTTGTTCCCCTATCCCAACTAGTAACGTCTCACACCCACATCTCCCATCAGGCATGGTTTCCACGGCATGTGTATTACAGCATCTTATCTGAGGCTCCACCCCCCACCGCACACTCCCTGCATTGTACCACACATTGAAGAAGTGCTACACCTTTATCCGAGCAGGTGACTCTGTAAATGTTCACTGTCTAGATGCGGACACCAAATTTTAGAATTTTAAGTAAAACATTAATTAAAAATATCATCATTGGTTTAATTTGTCATCACACTTCAAACTTGACTCAAAGAAAATAAAAATGGCTGTAAAGTTCTCCAAAGCCTTCAGTCAAGAACCAAGAATTCACAAAGGGAGCTGCATCAGCATACATAGGCTTCAAAAGGTCAACTAAAGAGGGAAGAAAAACATTTCAGAGAAAACAATGGTTTCAGGTGTGAAGAATAGAGAGCCCCAATTCAATTGCAGACTGAACATGTCCCCTTACTCCCCTCCCCCACTGAGATTGGAATATACACAAAGTACTGAAAGCTTTACAGTATATGGTCAGTTTCACATACAGACGGAAATTCTGGCTTTATGAACTCGTTCACACCTGGGATTGTTTCAAAAATGTTTTTGAAAATGGAACCAGGTACTTGATGTTTATATAAAAACTGCAACATTTTTCACAAATCACAATCTTTAAAATGTCTGTGGATTGAAGTTTCTGCATCATCTGTTGGCAGAGTTATTGACACGTGAAGCATCCAGTCTCAAAAATAGACAACTTACCGACACTTCTGCCTATCTCCCTCTCCAACTGGACCCTACCACAGACTACTAAAAGGAAGTCGTTTCACCCATCTCCGTTCTTATCAACAGTATGGAACTCCCCCAGGGGGCAAACCAGTCATCATTAAACACCTCCCATGTATCGCAATTTTCCGTCCTCCCCAAAATGCACAAACCTGACACCCCAACGTGTCAGCATGCAACTTTCCGACTACATACATCTCGGCCTCTCAGCAGCCTTATGAGGCCGCTAGTTGAAAGTTTTCCCTCATACAATCAAGGACACCAACCACATGCTCCAACTTCCCCCCCACCAATTTCAGGGCCCCGAATGTTACATTTTTACCATGGACATCTCTTTACACCGTCATTTCCCATAATGACAGTCTTACAGCCCTCAAGCACACCCTAGACAAACGCACAGTGCTTGATCCACCTGCCCACACCCTGGTACGCCTTGCAGAATTGGTTCTCGCACTGAATGCATTCTCATTCATAACCTTTAGTTAGTGGAGTTGCTATGGGCCCCAGAATGACATTAATTTTGTTGGCTGGGTAGAAAAATGCTTCCTTGCCTCCTATACTGGCTTTGTCCCTGATCTTTACAAACGATACATCGATGACTGCGTCGGTGCCGCCACATGCTCTAAAATCCAGCTAGAGCACTTCCTGCATCAAATTTACCAACTCACCCCTCCCTCCAATATACAGTTAACATCTGTCGCAGGATGTAGGCCATTGAGGCAGTCAAAGGGCAGGGATTGATTGGGCTATGTTGATTAGTGCTGCAGGATGTGGGCCATTGAGGCAGTAAAAATGCTTGTTGCTGGTCTGTGTGTGCATTGGTGATTCTGGGAGAATAACAGAACCTGTGGTAATATAGAGGGGCCCTAGCACCCCGTTTGTATTGCTAGGTGGCGTAGTCGTACACAAGGCAGGGACATTCCTCGCCCATAGGGTTCACCTTACTGTGACATCTTCCACCACTCTTCCGTTTCTAGCGGGATTTATCTATTAACCGTCCACAACTCTGATCCTCGGTCTATTACAAACCCACAGATATCCCCTGTACAGCTCTGTCATCCAAAAATTCTCCCTTTTTCACGTCGACTCTGCAATGATGACATGGATTTCCAGAGCCAAGCACCCAAAATGTAGTTTTTCCAACAGGGGATACCCCACACGTTATCAATAGGGCCCTCACCCGGGCCAAAAACAGCCCTCGGCTCATCCACCAGGAACTGCCTGTTTCTCAACCGCATTCCTTTGGTGCTTCCCTACCACTAACACTTTCTATCCCCAGGACCATTATTAAAAACAACTCCATTTTACAGGGCGATCCCTCCATCTGTACCCTTTTTTCTAACCACCCAATTTCATACCACGACTACCATGTAAACTTCTGGTTCACAGCTCCCTTGACCGCTCAGCAACCATCCACACCAGGCACTTTCCCTTGCAACAGAGCTCTCTGCATCACCTGCAAGTACACATCTAACACCACACTCATTCAAGGCCCCTCAGGAGGATTCCAGATCACTCAGATGACACCTTGTACCTCCGGCAACACTTATTACTTGTTCCTTTTCAACCTACGTATGCTGACACAGCTACCCACCTGAACCGTCTCAAAAATAGTTTATATAAGAAAGCTTTCTTTAAATGAGCAGAAAGTCACCTTGTTCTTACATGCGGCTCTGTTAAGGAGAGTTTGTGTTAACACCCCGCACCCTTTTGAATGGGCGGGTTGGGCAGAGCGAAGGAGACTGAAATAAATGACGAATACCAATCAGCTTTTTCCCTTCCCCTGGTGTAAGATAATGCACTGACTGGCACAAAACATTCCTTCCCATTTTTAATCATTCTGTGCCCGAATCAAAGCCGGTGAGAGAGAATAGGAAGAGACAGAAAAGTGAATTCTGCCTTAGTTTCAAATTATATTTTACCTTCATTTTTTTTTACTTTGTAAGTTTCTATTTACTTATTTTCTGATAGTCAAAATCAATGTATATTTGAACAAAGTCTTGCAAATTAATGTTTTAATTGTGGGATAAGTGCAACAAATTACTACATTGCAAATTGTATTTATTACTAGTAGTTTATGCCAACACCTGACTATTTCAAAATAAAATTTTGAATTAAGTGGGACATGCAGAAAAAAAAATCAAGAATAGTCTGTGGTATTTGTATAAATGAAACTTTTCTATTTTTTAAATAAAGCCGCAGAGTGGTCTGTATGGTTGTGGGTGGTATTTTGTCAGCAACCTGCTGATCTGCTTAACGCCTGTAGAAAATGATTTTTCTGTATGCGTGGTGCATTTACAAAATTAATTTACTTAACCTACACAAAGACTAAGCTGATTGCACGGAAGAAAAATCACCCATTTTTTGCGCATAAGTGTTTTTAAAAACCTGTTTATGGATTTTAAAGTCATGCAATGTCTAATTTAGGCAGGCAGAGGTTACCGTTTCAATTTTACAGAAAATCAAAAATCTGAAAGAATCTGTAACCCACTGTGCCATACAATGTTACATTTTTATGTTTGAGACTGCTGAACGTTTTAACTGATGCATAAAAATGTAGCCTAATGCCTTCTCATGTTATGAGCTCTCATACACATGGGACCTGCTTTATGCAAGCTAAGGTTTCTATAAATGCAACTTATGTCACACACAGTGTTTGGGGTTTACGACACTGTTGTGCTTTGGGTTTTCGGGGTTACCGCTTTACAGCACTTGGGTGCCTTGGTGGGTTTTTGCCATGCTGTGTCAGTTATGAGTTATGCACAAAGAGCCAACATCTGTGAAATCTGTCCACCTCAGTCCCTGGTTTTACACAGTGTAACAGTGGCAACAAAGATGAAACTTTCACTCCCACCACCTCCCCCGTTCCTCGCCAGAGCCCTGGCCTCACTGGCTGGACTCTTGAGACTTACTGGGTTGCACTTGACCTCAGAAACGTGCCGGTTGCCCGGAAAAAAGCAATCTTCGTACACTGCCTTGTGACAGAGGGACAGCGCATTTTCCACACTCAGCTCTGCTGTAACATACACGGAGGCTGTGGAACTTCTGAAAGCAAAGCTCGCCATTCTCTTCAGACAGCGCAAACAGCGGGTGGGTGAGTCTGTGCATCAGTTTGTTGCAGGCCCTGGCCTCCTCTTGCTAATTTGGCACGATGCAGGGCTAGTTCATACGAGACCGGCTAGCGGAGCACATGAATAACACGTAAGTCAGAGAAAGATTGCTCACAGCACTAGATGACCTAGCACTGAACAAGGCTATTCAAATAGCATTTCAAACGGAGGCTGCCACTGCCTTGTCCTCTTCACTAGCGTTCATCCCTTCTCCCACACTCACTGCCTGCCATGTGGAGCAGCTGCAGTGGCAAGGCAGTCCAGACTCACAAGACACAGACGTGCTGCACATGCGGCAGCTGCGCGAGTCTTCTCCCAGGCGCTGCAAAAAACACAGTTCACCCACTAATGCCACTAGGGCATCCGTGTTAACCATGCGGCAGGTTGAATCACTTTGCTAAAGTCTGCCATTCAGCACCGGCCCACCTGCGGCACTCAGCTTCAGCTTCACCGTCCTCTGCTCCTACCATAGTTCATACAGGGAACAGAGTGCCCAGGGCTTCCAAAACATGCACTGTTGAGCTGGACAGTGTGTGTATTCCCCTGCTGCTGGACACCAGGGCCATGGTCTCCATCCTCAATATCTTAACAGTGGAGCAGTTCTTCTCAGCACCATCCACCACCCTGTGCGTTTATGGCAGTTCTAAGATTGATATAGTGAGCTCACTCAGCTTACCAGTGTGCTATGGCTCCAGGTCTATCACAGCCTTCAATGTCCACATGTCTTGCAATGGCGCCAATTTCCTGGGACTGGACCTCTCACCTCAGGTTTTCTCTGCTTGACAACAGCGGCTCAGCCATTTTCACCGTCAGCTCTCATAGGCAGTTCCAGTGGCCTGCAGTATTCCATGGCCTTAGCTGCAATACCGCATTTAACCATAAGGCCCTGATTCACACCGTGTGCCCAATCATCCAGCCACTGCGCCCCATCCTGCTGGTCCTCCACAATAATGTCACTGCCGAACTCCAGAGACTCCAGGAGGCAGGTTTCATTGAAGCGGTCGACACCTCCCCATGGGTGTCCAATCTGGTGGTTGCGAAGAAGTCTGGGGCTTGCGAGTCTGCGTGGACCTGAAGGCAGTGAAAAAAGCTGTCATACCAGACAAGTACCTCCTCCCCACAGTTCTCTGGTTCCACTGTATTTACAAAATTCAGTCTTCATCAGGGATACCTCCAGATTCCTCTCCACCATGACATCGAGAACTTCACAGTTGTTGTCACACACAATTGGCATCTTCCACTACACAAGGGTGCACTTCAGATTGAGCTCTGCCCCCAGCCGTTTCCAGAAAGTGGACATCACTTTCTTCTCCAGAATCCCTGGAGTAGTCCATTGCAATGACATTGTGGTTCGTGGCCCAACCCGTGCCAGCCATGATGAGTGCCTCCACAGGGTGGTCAAGGTGCATCATCACAACCACCTCACCCTCAACGAAGAGAAAATGTTTTCCACAGAAAACCGAGTTTGTGGGGTTTCATCTTACAGGTGCCGGCCTCACCCCACTGCAGTCCAACATTGAGGCCATTCAGCACATTCCAGAGCAACACCGGTCACCTCCTTCCTTGCATTCTCTTCAGACAGCGCAAGCAGCAGCCTACCCTCTCAAACATCAGCCTGCCATCTCCAGTTTCTGCAACACTACCCAGCCACTACAGCCCCGCTGCGTCAGCTGCTGCAGGATTCCCCTTGTTTGGGCTCATGCTTGCTCTGAAGCCGTCCGTCTCCTGAAGGCTCAGCTCACCTCACTGCCTGTCCTGACACTTCAACCTTTCCAGCCCCACCTTCGTCACTTGCGACACCTCCAGCAACACTTTGGGAGCTGTACTGTCCCAGCTTCACAATGGGGTGCAGGGATCTATCACCTTCGCCTCCCAGGCTCTCAGTCAAGCTGAACAGTACTCTTTGGGGGAGCGAGAGGTCTGGGCATATGAAAGGTGGCACATGTATTTGTCCATCCGTAACGTGAATCTACGACCGTACAACTAGGCCCTCACCGTGCTGCTCACCACTTCAGGAACAGGGCATCAACCACTCAGACTCCACCACTGGTCTGAGAGGCTCTAGCAATACAGTTTTGCACTGAAGTTCACTCCAGGACACGAGAATGTAGAGCTGCAACCTTTCCTAACCTGCCTGGAGGTCCTGAATCGGACGCACTCGAGCCTGGCCTCATCCAAATGCCCTACACTCCACTTCAGGCCATAGTCTCTCTCCAGGAACTACAGAAGGCTTCGGAACAGGACCCGGTGCTCTCCCAGCTCCACACCTTTATATGCTCAGGCTGGCCCTCCAAAGTCTCTGCCGAACTGGGCCCCTTCTCAAAGATGAGCTTTTGCTGGAACGACTCCTGTGTTGCCCAGGGTCCTGCACGGTTGTTCCGGCTAGTCTCCAAGCATGTTCTCCAGGCGGCACATGCAGGCCACCTGGGTATTGTTATGGTCAAGCAACGGTACCGGGATCTGATGTGATGGCCAGGAATCAACTGTGATACAGAGGCACTTGTCAGAAACTGTAAGGCCTGCCTGCTTAGCAGAAAAACAGGAGTGCCTCCTCTTCAGCCCCTAGACTGGCTGGCCAAGCCCTGGGATCACCTCTAGCTGGACATCTGTGGGAAGCTGCGTGGTGTCCTGTCCCCATCAGCACTTCCTCAGTGGCCTATGACTTCCATTCAAAATGGCCAGAAGCAGCCTCCACAGGATCAGTCACTACTCAAGCTGTCACGGTGTTCCTGGAATCCCTCTTTGCCCGCTGGGGACTACCAACCATCATCACAACTGACAATGGGCCACAGTTTGTGTCTAGAGAGTGAGTTTCTTAGCTGACCGAGGCATTCGACATCTTCGCACTGCTTTCTACAACCCAAAAGCGGACAGGAGTGTGGAACGCCTGAACCACACTCAAAAACCGCATCAGAGCCCACCTGTCCAAGGGCAGTTCCTTCTCAGCCACGCTGCTCCGCACTCTTTCACTACAGGGCCACAACTGGCAACACACCAGCCCTCGTCATGCTCAGCCGTGAACTACAAATGGCCCTGGACAGGCTCCGGGTGTACTCAGCTCCAATCCCTCCAGTGCGGACCCACAGCAGGAAGGCCAGACGCCAACATCACATCAGAAGGCGGTATGACAGGTCACACAGGGTGAAGCCACGTGGGATCACAGTCCAGGATTGGGTCCAGATCCAAAGGCTCAATCAGGAGCACAAGCTCCAGTCTTTTTGGTCTTCTCCTTCACAGGTCACCTCTGATGGGTCACGATGGCCATGAGCTACAAATGCCCCTGGACCCCCCAGGTGAGATTGATGACCCAGTAGAGCCATCGGTTCCTGTAGGAGAGCAGCCCATAGCCCCTTCTCCACGGCCAGCCAGGGTCCAGGCCAGACCAGCTTAAAGACTTAACTGGTTTATTGCTTTTATATTGCTTGCCAGCACTACTTCCAGCAATGCTTTCACAGACTTTGAGAACTGTGATTGTTTCATTTTCTGAAGAGGGTGGGAGGGATGTTATGCTGCACACAGTGCCCATTTGGGGTTTATGACACTGTTATGCTTTGGGGGTCACCGCTTTACTGCTTGTGGGTGCCTTAGTGGGTTTTTACTAGTATTGTGCATAACTCATAACTGACAAGAGCAGACATGACTTTAAAAGCTGGAACAAATGGCTTAGAAAGCAGAAAGTCACCTTGCTCTTGCAAGTGGCTGAGCCATGTTAACTATGATGGGCATAGTTTTTGCCTGATCTGTCTGCCACTAAAAAAAAAAAAAAAAAAAAAAAAAAAAAAACACACACCCAGCTTTTAAATGCAATTGCATTAACTTGCTAATGCATTTATCATTTCCTGGCGTGTTGTTTTAAATTTGAGTATTTTATATTGTGCTTGAGTCAAGGAAAGAAACATTGCCCAGATATTAGCTAGTCAGTATAGTACATGTTTATCTGTACCATTTGTCGGGACAGACAACATACTGCACTATAGCTTTGGTAAGGAGACAGACTATGGCCAAAATCAAGAAGACTCTTGCACCAAATAATGAAGATGGAAAAGAAACGGGAAGTCAAGAGACATTGTACAGCTTTTGGCTTCCATGGCCATCTTTGTGAAAGCACAGTGAGACGACATTATAAAGGTGAGAGAAGGCAAAGAATCTAAACCAAGATAATGCAAAGGTAAATAACTTTGCAATAATATTCTATATGTGAATACAACTACACACATTTTTATAACTGTCGATCTCTTCCCCCCCCCCACCCCAAATCCTATTGTGCGAGCCATTGACAGACTTACTGATGAAAATAATGAGCTATCAGCGGTGCAAGTTCAAAGACGGCTGTGGGCTGACCCTGGTGCAAGCATGAGTCCGACATCGATAAGAGTGCGCAGAGGGGTTGGACGGAGATATAAAAAACCCAACACATGTCCCATGATAAGGGTATAAAATAAAGAGGAAAGGCTCAAACAAACGCTTCAATGGATTGAACAGGGAGAGGCATTTCATGACGGACTTTTCACTGATGAAACAGTGGCTCTGGAACAGTTTTCAATGGTGTCGATTTCATTTTTTTAAAAAAATGACTATATGAATAAGCCAAAGCCAAAATATAACATCATTTTATTAACCCTTTATAATTTCTTGCATTAGGTATTCTCGCATACCCCAGCTTGCTCTTCATGAGATACAGACGGGAAGAGAGCATGGGGGCAGAGTGCAGGGTCAGCCATTGTACAGCACCCCTGGAGCAGTTGGGGTTAAGGGCCTTGCTCAGGGGCCCAACGGAGATTCCTCTTCTAGCTTTGATCCGGCAACCTTCCAGCCACAGGCGCAGATCCTTAGCCACAGAGCCACCACTCCGCCCCTGAAGGTTCATGGTTTGGGGAGTTATTTCTAAAAGAGGCCTGGGACCACTTCTTATTTATGAAGGAATAACGGATCGTGAATTCTTTGAGGAAGTCGTGGTCAAACAGTATGCTGTCCCATACATTAGGGAGCACTTTGGATCAAGGCACCGTTTCTTTCAGGACAATGACCCAAAACTCACAGCTGCAAAGGCGAGGCTTAAAGCAGAGGGAGTGAACTAGGTGAGAACTCCAGCTGAATCCCCAGATTAAAATCCTATAGAGATGGTATGGCATTCCCCAAAAGATTATATTCAGAAAACGGCAAAACCCAGCACAAAGCAAGAGCTGATCACTGCAATTTACAAGTTTGGGAGGAAGAACTGACAGACCAAAGTTGCAACAATTTTATTAACGGGCCATTCTGTGTTCTTCCCAAGACTGTGGAGCGCAGTGGGGGACATTTGGGAATGACATTTCGCAGATGCTTTTGTTCCGTCTTGCATTGTCAGATTGTGAATCAATACAAGCATTTAATTAAAACACACGTTTGTGATTTTAATCCAAATGGGGGCAACAGGGACTATTATAAATGCCCAAAAATAAATACACAGTTATAAATAACGTTCTACATTGACTTGCTCTACAAGCTAGTCGAAAAAGTAGGCAAATCAAAGCCCCAAGCCCAGCAGCAACAATTAATACAGTGTATTCTCCTGTCATGGTATAAAACAATGCAGAGTACACAATGTGGTTATTCATTGGGAATGTTTGCAAACATTGTGTGAGAATTGTGCAGTATATGCTTTTGGGAATACATTCGTTTTCAAGCAGGTAATTGCTCACTTCTGCTACTGTAGAGCGTTTTGGAACCTAAATGCTCATAGTTAGACAATGAAAATGTCTCAGGAATAGGCTGTATAAATGATAAAGCAGAGGCTATGGAGGAAAAAAAAGCAACTGGTTTGACATGTACAGTAAAATGTGACACCTCTGCAGCGTCGAATGCAAATCCTAATGTGTGAGCTCATTTGCAAGGCTATTAAAAAACAGTTGATCGAGTTATCAGTCTGGCAGGAGGCAGTCGAAACTCGCCACACCCGGTCTTGGGTGAAAGTAACCTGTCTTATTGGAAGGTTCGCCTATTCTACCCGCACATGAGAATATAATAAATTCACCAAGGGATTCGATTAAGTTGAGTTCCCATTACCAAAAAAAAATCTGCAAGCCTGCACTAGAACAGCCATAGTATGGAGACAGACTTCACAGGAAGAGACAGGGAGCTTCAGCTGCCTCGGATTGCAAAGTACGAGGGGAAAGCAAATACAGCAGGATTCATCTGAAATAGCCGATTTAGTGCATATTACAAGGTATTATTGCTGTATTGATTTATACATTCTATTAGAAATATTTCTTTGCAGCCTGTTCTTCAGGAAAACGTCACACGCGAAACGAGCTTCGAAGACTACCAGGACAGTAAAAAACTTTTCATCCGTCTTACTGCTTTATTTTGACGTCTGGTTCACAACTGCTGAATGCTACAGGATGACGTTATTTCTTACATGGATTCTGTTATTTTGCCACAGGAGGTGGGTCTCCGGTCTTGGCCACTGGCCAGGGTGCCAACCTGTAAAAACAGCACCTGTGTGAAGACTTCTGCAGCAGCGGGAGCAGTATGACTCATTACTGGGAAGGGTTGGGAGGTTGAAGACGCAGAAGTCGGAGACCGTATGTTCAGGCAGTCAAACGCTAGGTCAGCCGTCAAACAGACCTATCGTCTCCTGATAAGTGCCTCTCCTTGCCACGCAAGCTGTGCATTCCGCCAGGTACAGCATCTACACAGCCCTCTGCCCCCAGAAGAGCACACACAGCCTCGGGACACTTCATCCCGACCTCTCTGCTCACCACCGCCCAGGAATTGGTTGATGCCGTCCCTGTTGTCCATCTCCCCTCAGGAAGCACCATCTACACAGCAGAATTCACACATGCCAATGCATCATACAGTTCTCCCAGATATCCAACTGTTGCCCATCAGTCTAGAGAAGAAGGAGAATGTTCGTGCAGTGCATCAGCATAGATGAGAAAGCCAGAGCCGATGGCTACACCACTCTTGTGTTTCATCATCTTGTGACTTCTGAAATTTACTGGGAGTGGACGACCTAATTTTCAATAGATCCAGAGGTGAAAGGGCCTTGTCTTGCAATCTTCAGGAAACCATTAGCGGCATGGTGAATCGGAGATTCTCAAAAGTTACTTTGTATGATTGGAAACAAATGCGTGCTCAGATTAACAAAATGCTTCGAAAGGCGCTCTTTTCCTCTGGTTCAACAGTCTGTGCAGCAATAAAACAATCAGTTTCAACAAGGGTGTGGTGTTATTTTGTCAAAAAGTATTTTAGTTCTTGTAACAGTTGAACTGATAAAGATGGTTACACTGTAATACTTTGAGCTTACAGCTTGTCCAAGATCATTCATTATTAATACTGTAATGCTCTCGCCTGGTGGCGAGGAGGAAGCACCCCTAGGCGCTCATAGTACCGCTGGGCATGCTGGGAGTTGTAGCCGGGGAGAGTCTGAGGGTCAGCACGATGACCAGCGGCTGACCCTACCTGTGTAAATATTATAGTAGTTCTAGTGTCCTGTGTAGATTATAAGTTTATAGCGTGTTGTTAAGTAATTACCACCCTAAAGATGTGTACGTGTTCCCTCAGTCTCCTCATGTGCGTGTATATCCTGTGTTTGGTTTTGTGGTTGTTAATGAATAAAGCTATCACTTGGTTTGTTAATCATTTCTCCACTGGTCCTTTGTTCTGAAAAGAACCTGTAAATGCTACAATACTCCCGCCGTAACAACCGCATTCCTTTGGTGCTTCCTTACCACCCTAACACACTTCCTATCCCCAGGACCATTAACCACAACTTTTCCATCCTACAGGATGATCCCTCCATTGGGGCCCTCTTTTCTGATCACCCTATCATCTCATATCGCCGACCACCTGATCTGCGTAACCTCCTTGTTCACAGCTCCCTTGACCGCCCTCAACAACCATCCACACCAGGCACTTTCCCTTGCAACAGAGCTCGCTGTATCACCTGCAAATACACAGCCACCACCACACTCATTCAAGGCCCCTCAGGACAATTCCGGATCACCCAGACAGCATCTTGTACCTCCAGCAACCTTATTTACTGTATCTCTTGCAGTAAATGCCCAGCCATCTACATTGGAGAAACAGGAAGGAGACTCGGAGACCATTTCAGAGAACACGTCAGGGCTGTAAAGATTAAAGATCTCTCCAAGCCCATTGTTTCTCATTTCACCTCTGACGGCCACGACCACTCTAATCTCTCCGTCTGTGTTCTCAAAGACGGTTTTCCGAACTCATACATCAGAAAGACCACCGAAACTAAAATTATTCTGCAGCTAGGATCACACCTTCTCCCTTCCCTTAACGACAGACTACTGTTCTTTTAAATTTTCTCCATTCATTGGAAGTTTCATTTCACACCTCTCTGCACCCATTCTGACTTCACACCTCTTGATTGGCCTCTTTCTGTCCCCTGCTCCCGCCTCTCACTCCTCCTCCCTCCCAACCTTTGTTCTCCCGCTACTTTACCTCTGCCTACTGCCCTGTCTCTCACACCTGAAGAAGGCTCCACGGCCGAAACGTTGTGTTCTCTTTCTTCTTTTTTTCAGCATGGAATAAACCTATTACTTGTTCCTTTGCAGCCTACGCATGCTGACGCAGCTACCCACCTGAACTACTACCGCCTACAGCTGCTGCGACCCACTATGCCTTCCTCCAAATCTTTTTCTAGATCTCTTCGTCATACCTTCTCTTCCTCCCTGGGCCACTTGCCCTCTTCTCTCACTAAACCAGCATTCCGTCTCTTCACAGCTATCGGTTCCAAGACCAGGCTTTCTAACCACCTTCTATTCCTTTACAGATGTCGTCGACATATCATCCCTAAAGGATTTCGCCTTAAATTTAATACCTTTTCTTTTGACTCTGATACCACCCAGAGCAACACTCAGAGACTTCTAAAACAATTTTCTAGGAAACTAATGCTCTCTACCATTTTCTCCCTCAAAAAACAGATTATCCTTTCCGACAACAACATCAAAGAGGCTAAGAAATTTCTACGGCTTACAGCTCCACATCATCTTCCCTTCATAACTAACCTCATTAGATCTCTCAACTCTAAACTCTACCAGTTTCTCACTACAGAGAAGGACAAAAAAACTCAGTCATCTTCTACAGAAGAAAACCATCAACACCCCGAACACCCTCACCAACCCTAACCTTGTTGTCACCATACCTTCTGACCTTTCCCTTTCACAGGATGAGCGATCCCTCCTCAGCAAAGGGCTCAGTTTTGTACCAGTTCCCAGGAAGCTGGACATCCCCCAGACCAATGTCGACCTTAACCGCTTTTACCGCAGGATCCGTCTCAGAGCACATTTTGCCGACAATTCCTCTTCACAGGCAGCTGATAACAACCCGGTTATTGATGTCATTAACAACATTAATCCCAAACAGAGCTGTTGGACTCCCTCCTCTGGCCGTTTTCCACCAGTTGATTATTTCATCAACCAATGCACTAATCAAGCTCCCAAGGCACTCTCTATACCCAGTAAACATAGGTCTAACCTCACCCAAGGACAAAATCAGGCACTCCAGTCTCTCCGCAACAGGGATGATATCGTCATCAAACCAGCGGACAAAGGAGGCGCTGTTGTGGTGTGGCGTAAGGATCTATACATCTCTGAAGCCTCTAGACAACTAACTGACACTTCTGCCTACCTCCCTCTCCAACAGGACCCTACCACTGACTACCAAAAGGAAGTGGTATCCACCATTTCTCTTCTTATCAGCAGTAATGAGCTCCCCCAGGAGGCAAACCGGCTCATCCACAGGTATCTCAATTTTACCTCCTCCCCAAAATCCACAAACGGACACCCCTGGACGCCCGATCGTATCAGCATGTAACCGTCCAACTACTTACATCTCAGCCTTTCTCGACAGCCTCATGAGACCGCTGGTTGAAGATCTTCCCTCATACATCAAAGACACCAACCACGCGCTCCAACTTTTTAATGATTTCCAATTTCAGGGTACCGAATGCTACATTTTTACCATGGACATCACATCTCTGTACACCATCATTCCCCATAATGACGGCCTTACAGCACTCAAGCACATGCTGGACAAACGCACAGTGCTTGATCCACCCACCCACACCCTGGTACGCCTTGCAGAATTGGTCCTCACACTGAACGCATTCTCTTTCAATAATCTTTTTCACCAACAGGTCAGTGGAGTTGCCATGGGCACCAGAATGGGACCCAGCTATGCCAACATTTTTGTCGGCTGGGTAGAAGAACGCTTCTTCGCTTCCTACACTGGCTATGTCCCTGACCTCTACAAACGATATATTGATGACTGCGTCGGTGCCGCCACATGCTCCAACGATCAGCTTGAGTTCTTCCTGCACCATTTCACCAACTTCCACCCGTCCCTCAAATATACGATTAACATATCTTCCACTACTCTTCCGTTTCTAGACATCCACTTGTCTATCAACTACCCCCGACTGTCCACTTCAGTTTATTACAAACCCACGGATTCACACAGCTACCTCCTGTACAGCTCATTTCACCCCAACCACACTAAAAACTCTCTTCCTTTTTCCACAGTTCCTTAGGTTACGACGATTATGCAGCGACGACATCGACTTAGAGAACCAAGCCCTCGAAATGTACTCATTTTTCATCAGGATACCCCAGCAGTGTGATTGACAGGGCCCTTGCCCGAGCCAAAAACACCCCCCGGACCATCAACCCGATCAGGAACTCCCGCCGTAACAACCACATTCCTCTGGTGCTTCCTTACCACCCTAACACACTTCCTATCCCCAGGACCATTAACCACAACTTTTCCATCCTACAGGATGATCCCTCCATTGGGGCCCTCTTTTCTGATCACCCTATCATCTCATATCGCCGACCACCTGATCTGCGTAACCTCCTTGTTCACAGCTCCCTTGACCGCCCTCAACAACCATCCACACCAGGCACTTTCCCTTGCAACAGAGCTCGCTGTATCACCTGCAAATACACAGCCACCACCACACTCATTCAAGGCCCCTCAGGACAATTCCGGATCACCCAGACAGCATCTTGTACCTCCAGCAACCTTATTTACTGTATCTCTTGCAGTAAATGCCCAGCCATCTACATTGGAGAAACAGGAAGGAGACTCGGAGACCGCTTCAGAGAACACGTCAGGGCTGTGAAGATTAAAGATCTCTCCAAGCCCATTGTTTCTCATTTCACCTCTGACGGCCACGACCACTCTAATCTCTCCGTCTGTGTTCTCAAAGACGGTTTTCCGAACTCATACATCAGAAAGACCACCGAAACTAAAATTATTCTGCAGCTAGGATCACACCTTCTCCCTTCCCTTAACGACAGACTACTGTTCTTTTAAATTTTCTCCATTCATTGGAAGTTTCATTTCACACCTCTCTGCACCCATTCTGACTTCACACCTCTTGATTGGCCTCTTTCTGTCCCCTGCTCCCGCCTCTCACTCCTCCTCCCTCCCAACCTTTGTTCTCCCGCTACTTTACCTCTGCCTACTGCCCTGTCTCTCTCATACCTGAAGAAGGCTCCACGGCTGAAACGTTGTGTTCTCTTCTTTTTTTCCAGCATGGAATAAACCTATTACTTGTTCCAATGCTACAATACTATTAGTAATATCTCCCGTAAAGACGCATAAAATAATTCTGCATAATTAAAATATTTATGATGAAGGTGGAAGGTTGTATACTTTTGTCTAACAGAGCAATCGTGCTTTTATAAAATACCAATTTGTTAATGTTTGATGATTAACATGCTGTAATAGTTTAAAATTATTAAAAGTCTAAAGAGTACACAACTTAAATTCTTAACTGGAAAAAGACTGTCCCTCTTTTTCCGCAGTGATCGGGGATTCGAAACTGGATGTTTTCTGGTGACAGCTCAAATGCTGTTCATGAAAGGTTAGCTTCACCTGCCAGTTTTACAAAGCAATTCCGGATACTATTATCATAACACGCGTAGTGATGCGCCATGTCTATCGCATTTGACAGCAGCACACTCCGTGCATTTTGAATGGCTGGACCTGTATTCATATTTAATATTTGTTGGGAAATCTCTTGTCAAATACCTACGGTATCTTGCAAGCTTGGATACACAGCAACCAAATAAACCAATACCAGTAGGATATCCACCTTTAATATTCGAACCTTCCCAGCAAAGGACAAATGCTTATTCTCCCATAACCCCAAACTAATCCACATCTTTTCTAATCTCCGTCACCAATTATGTTAAGCTGCTCCCACAGAGAACACCCAGAACTCGTATTGAACCTTCACAGTTCTCCAGTCTCAATAGTGCATCTGTCCATCCTTTCCATAACCTAAAGAACTTCACCATACTTATTTCTACTCAATTTGGTTCCAGATGCGCAAGACAGCCAACGTTTTTTGCAAGCTGACATCCAGACAAAAACAAAGTAACAGCATGCGCATACAATGCCGTCTTTACACATTCCCTCCACTCTGGTACCAGTACACTGTCAATACTGGTGAACTGGAAGGGCAAAGGTTCCAATGGTGACAAAGGACAACCTTGACCACAGTGTTTACATGGAAGCAGCACACAGCGAACTCCACGACATTATCAACAAGCACAAAAATTCCCACCCGGAAGTTGTCTCAATTGTAGTTGGGGACTTCAACCACTGCAATCTGAGGAAGGTACTACAAAAACCCATTCAGCATGTCACTGTACCGACAAGAGGAGGCAATATTGTGGACCACTGCTACACAACAATAAAAGGAGCATACAAAGTGCTTCCCAAACCGAGTTTCGGTAAGTCGGACCACAATCGCTCTCCTGTTGCTTCCTGGGTACAAACAGAAGTTAAAAACCTGTACAACTGCAAACAGGTCAGTGCGCTGTTGGTCTGAGGAGGCGGAAAGCAGGTGAGACTGTTTTGATAGTACAGACTGGGATGCATTCAGAGCTCCCGACAGATTTAAATGAGTATACGGACGCGGTCACCAGCTACATTTAATACTGCACCGACGTGTACCAGAAAAGAAAATTAGGATATTCAATCACAGGCTACAAGGGCTGCACCCAGGAGATTGACAAACAACACATCCCTGCCGGACAAGCTGAACCATTTCTATACCCGCTTTGATGCTCTGAACGCAGACACTGCTGAGAAGACCCCAAGTATGCAGGGTGAGTTTGTACTGAAACTCTCAGAGGAGGATGTGCAGAAGACTCTGAGCAGGGTGAAAACCCATAAGGCTGCAGGGCCTGATGGGATACCACCTCACGTCCTGAGGACATGTGGAGCCCAGCTGACCACAGTGTTTACGGACATCTTTAACTCCTCCCCGTCACAGACCATTGTCCCCACCTGTTTAAAAAAAATAACACTGTTGTTCCACTCCCCAAAAAGGGGAAAGTTATGTGCCTGAATGATTACCTCCCAGTAGCATTAACATCTGTGGTGATGAAATGCCCAGAGAAGCTGGTGTTGTCGCACATCAACTCCTCCATCAAGGAGTCTCTAGACCCCTTGCAGTTCGCCAACCAGAACAATAGATCAGTGGATCATGTGGTCTCCCTGGCTCTACATACAGCCTTGGAACACCTGGACACTAAGAACTCGTATGTGAGAATGCTGTTTGTGGACTACAGTTCAGCATTTCCACACTCCTGGCCCCTAAAATCTCATTCACATTCTCTCTAACAACTCTCACATAAAATGTTACATCCAAACCCCATTCACTCCATCATTCACCACAAAAAACCTTGAGACCTTATCAAATTCTTCCTCCAGATCTACATTTACTAACATTAAAAAGGAATATTCATTTGCTCTGCCCACACCATCACACCCCTCACTATTGCAAAGTCCAACTGATCTTTCTTCCTTTGACCCCACAAGCCTGATTTCTTTCAAACGGTTTACCAACACCTTAGCTATTATCTTATAATCTGTACAAAGCATTGTCAAAGGCCTCCAATTTCTCAAGTCAGTTGCCTGTTCTTTTTTAAAAGGCAAGGTTAATACACTTTCACACGAGGCTTGGACCACAAGTTCATTGACCTCAACTGGAGAATCGTGTGGGGAAGGGTGGAAGTAAGGGAGGTGCTTTATAAGCACAAGCTGACAAGGTCTCCTACATGCCCGAGAGAGGGATGTAAAACTACAGAGACAATTAAACACGTTTTCATGGAATGCGCATTTGCACAAGTATGAAAGAAATGTCACCGTTTTTTCAGGCTATTGAATGCATCTTTTAGCGTGTCAGTGGCAGTAGTGTTGTATGGCATAAATGGGGGTGGCAAAGTGGGCAGTGTCAACTTTCTATTATGGTTATTGATAAGTATGATTAAGGCAGAGGTGTGGACTGCTCGGGACGTTTTAATTAAAAAGGGAAAGGTAAGAACGGTACATATTTACCACAGTGCTACATTAAATTAAATCTCGTATAAAAAGAGACACACAGAGGTGGGGATATCATGCTGCCCGAGAGAGGTGGAAGGGTTTAGTTTTATTGTAAGAATTTTGAGTTTATTTTTGTGCTCAAAGTGATGTATGATGTATGATGGTTATGTTTGATTTCTTGGATTCTGTTTATGGATTATTGATTTAAGTTTTATACTTTTGTAATAAAAAAAACTCTTCTCGCCCTTTTGGCCAAGATCTTCTGGTGCGTGGCCTGACCGCAGTCAGAGGACTTTTCCAAGAGGCGAGAAGAGCGAAGAAGGAGAAAAAGCGGAAGATTCCATGGAGGAGACTCTCTTCAAGAAGGCACCACCAGACGACGTTACCAGAGGAGAAGCGCGGCGACCGGAAAAGAAACAGCCACCACTGGAATTGCTCTGGGTTGAGCCCAGGGGGTGAAGGTGGGGCTCAGTTCCTGGTGAGTCACCTTCCTTTTTGGTGGCCGGGCGCCCTCTATCCCGTGAGGGACAGATGAGGCGCACGGTGCGCTTTGTTCTGAAGAGGCAGGAAGATCAGGATGAATGGATGATGAGGGGAACGTTTGAACGGAAGATATTGTTTGAAGTTCTAGAAATCAAGAAGACTGATATCTTAGGCTTACAAGATTTTCAGGGTAAGAATATTTTTGACCTCACCCTAACATCAGATCTAGAATGCTCTAGAGTTTGGCACAAAGCAGAGTTGAAGCAGGATATGGAGCCTCTGTCTAAGTTGACAATTGAGCTGCTGTTTGCCCGCGAATTACGACCCGTCACAGTCCACCTATTTAATGCCCATGTGCCTGAATCGGATATAGCCACTTACCTGAAAAGGTTCATCGACATCCAAAATCACGAAGACTCTCTCACACCAAATAATGAAGATGAAAAGAAACAGGAAGTCAACACGAGACATTGTACAGCATTTGGCTTTGATGGACATCTTTGTTTGGGAAAGCACAGTGAGTCGACATTATAAAGGGGAGAGGAGGCAAAGAGAATCTAAACTGAGGACAATTCAAAGGTAAATAACTTTCCAAAAATACTTTCCTTGCGTGTAAATACAACTACGCACATTGTTTTTAAAACAAACTGTTGATCTCTCCCCCCCCCCAAGTCCTATTGTGCGAGCCATCGACAGACTGACAGATGAAAATGAGCTACTGGCGATGCAAGTTCAAAGACGGCTATGGGCTGACCTCGGTGTGAGCATTAGTCCGACATCGATAAGAAGAGTGCGCAGAAGGCTTGGATGGAGATACAGAAAAACCAACACATGCCCCATGATAAGGGTAAAAAATAAAGAGGAAAGACTCAAACAAGTGCTCCAATGGATTGAACGGGGGAGGAATTTCATGATGTACTTTTCACAGATGAAACAGTGGCTCTGGAACAGTTTTCAACAATGTCATTTTGTAAAAAGGGGAGATATGTGGACAAGCCAAAGCCCAAACATCCACTGACGGTTCACATCTGGGGAGGTATATCTAGAAGAGGCCCAGGACCACTTCTTATTTTCGAAGGAATTATGGATCGTGAATTCTTCGAGGAAGTCGTGGTGAAACATGCCGCCCCATATATCAGGGAGCGCTTTGGATCAAGGCACCGTCTCTTTCAAGACAAGGATCCGAAACACACAGCAGCAAGGGCGAGGCTTGTAGCAGAAGGAGTGAACTGGGTGAAAACTCCAGCCGAATCCCCAGATCTAAATCCGGTAGTAATGGTTTGGCATTCGCTGAAAGACTATGTTTGGAAAACTGCTAAGCCCGTCACAAAGCAGGAACTGATCGATGCAATCTATAAATTCTGGGAGGAAGAACTGACCGAACAAAATTGGAACAATTTTATTAACAGGCTGTTTCGTGTTCTTCCTAGGATTGTTGACCAGGGCGGGGGACATTCGGGAATGTGAGTCTGTTTAAGAGTCTCACGTTTGTGAACATTCCTGTTAGACGAAGAATGTAAAAAAAAAAAACAATTACATTAGTAGCGTGGTGAATCGGAGATTCTCAACCCTTACTTCGTGCGACTGGAAAATAATTTGTGATCAGATCAACGGAATGCTTCGTAGAAGGAGGCGCTCTTTTCCTCCAGTTTAACAGTCTGTCCACAAACAAAACATTCCTGTTAGACAAGAGGAATGTAAAAAAACAATTACTTTTTGTCAATGAAAACCGGTGTGTGTCTCTCTCTGCTGGATGTCCCTCTCACTCTCTGCTGAATGAATAAAAGCATTTTATTAAAAACACGTTTGCGTTTGTCTGGTATTTACTTTGGTCCTTTTAACTGTTTTTCCATCTACTGTATTGCTTTGAGATGCCACTTTTAGAGGTGATATGTAAAATAATGTTTTTTATTATTGTTATAGAGAAACATGATCAGATTTTCCCCGGTTCAGAATAAAAGATCTAAAGTATACTAGTTTGTCACTCTTCTCATTCCCTCTTCGCTAAATGGCTTTTCATACTAATCTGATCAATCTAACTGCCTGTTTTCTGTGCTTTCTCTATCCTTTAAAATAAACTATTATTCCACAATGCAGAGTATTACATGGCCAGTATCACAGGCCAGTTCACAGGTTTGCATGCATAATTTAATTTTGAAAGCCACTGAGACATCAGGTACTACTGTTGTATTTATGAAAAAGAAACAAAACAAAAAGCGTACTAACAACTGTGCCATCCTACTCCTTAGTTAATACATTTTATTATTTATAAACAGTTAACATTGTTAGCAAAATATTTTGAATTATATTTTACCCTGTTTTTTCTTTAGTTTTGTATTTAACTTATTATATGATAGTCAGATTTAATGTATATTTGAACAATGAAAATATATTTTTACAAGATGCGGGGGAAAGTGCAACAACTTATTACAGTGCTAAATTCAATATTATTGATTACTAATAGTTTATGCTAACACCTAACATTCTTAATTAGATGTATTTAAAACGGTGAATTAAGTGTAACATTCAGAAATACAATCGAGAACAGTTTTGCGGTGTTTGTATAGATTAAACGTTTCTCAAATGTATAACATAACAAAATTAAAGACGATAAAAATCTGTAATCTTTCCACTTGTATGTCATTAGAAAGTATAACAAGTTTCTGCTTTGTCTAAGGATGGTATCAAAAAGTAATCTAAGTGGTGAGAAAGCTGTGCTTAATGATAATTAAGGGACTTAAAAATAAAAGGAGATGCTTCATATTGCTTGACTAATTTTAAAAACTAAGTTATAAATGCAGACGCTCCCTCGGTGCCGCACCGGGTTTAAATATCAAAATATACATTCGCCCTGGGCAGAGGCCGAAGAGCGCCCGGCTGGGGTGCGCGGGGAAGAGCAGGACAGGAGTGAAAGTGGTCAGGGCGGGGTTTAGGAAGGCCGCTGACCAGTGCGGCTGTCCCACAGCGAAGCGGGCGTACAGTCGAGAGAGAGAGAGACAGAGCCGGGCTGGCAGGTGGTGACGGAGAAGAAAAATAAAGGCAGCTTTAACTCCGCAAGTCTGAGTTCTTGTGTCTGTCCTATCCAAGCCCAAAAGTATTACAATATGTATCTTTATAGCAGGTGGTGTACAGCTTTTTAGTATAGATTACACTTTTCTAAAATATTAAAAAAATAAAAACGATTACAATCTAATCTGTCCACGTTTGATCCCAAAATCAAGAAAAATAAATCTAAACAGGGAGAAAGCTATGCTGAAAGTTTAAGATACTTAGAAGACAAAGATATCAATTTATGCTGCATTTGTCTGATTGTGAATCAAAAACCACATAATTAAATGCATTTGCGATTTAAATCAATATAAATGTTTATATTGTAACACATACTGTACAGCCTCCATTTCTCTATAAAAATTCAAAAGATCGTTTGTGCAGCCTAAGAGGGGGGGGTCTATTCTCAGTGACAGCTGACAATCCTCCATACACCCAAGTGAAAAATTAATGCCAATGTAAACATCGTATTTACAATTTGTTGATAATAGAAATGTTAAGTTCTCTAACGCTTTGTGATAGTTTACCCAGGCAGCAAAAGATCAGCTACACTGGGAAGATGCAACACCGAAGATATGATTAATAACCTTTTAAATCTGAAGGGGACACACACACACACACACACACACACACACACACACACACACACACACACACACACACACACACACACACACACACACACACACACACACACACACACACAGAAGGTGACTATTCATTGTTATTAAAAATGACTTAAATTCGATCATGTTGTGATATTTAGAAATCAAAAAGTCAATTAACTGTCCATAATATTGCTATTCTATTTTTTCAAAGAAATGTTTGTTAAAAGAAAAGTCACGGCGCCAGCTGGATTTGAACACGCAACCTGTGAGTAATTAAGCACGTAAACAAGCAGGCTACTGGGGAAGTCACATGAAGAGAGGCAAAACAGCCCTACACAGCCCTGTCGCAGTACACGAATATAATTATCATGAATTTCTTTAGATACGCGATTCCATATTATATTAGCAAAAAAGCTTAAAAACTACCACTTTTTGTACACGCTATTTCACATGTTAAAGACTTCGATGCTTAAAATGTTTAGGGAGAAATGGAATACTGGTGTGTATTTTTTCTTTAAAGTACCGAAACCAGCCATATACTGTATGTTTATGTTCCAAAATTAATATCGTTTTGGGCCTTCACACACGTTGCAGTATGCTCAGCTACTAAGAGCTCCCTTCAGTGGTAAAATTCCATATAAATATTCAATACTAAAACGAGCACAGTAAAGACATTTAAATCTTTCTACGACCGACCAACACACCATGAGTGTCCCTGTTGGTCAACCAATCACGTACCGCGGTATTTTGCGTCATCACGCGTCACGATGCGCGAGGCCGTAGCCAATTGCCCCCGGTACGTGTCTGTGCCGCACACTTTGAATGGCTGCATCTGTGAATTCTTCGAGGAAGTCATGGTAAAACAGCATGCCGCCCCATATATATAGTTCTTGGACGAAGAACCGACAGAACAAAATTGCAACAATTTTATTAACAGGCTGTTTCATGTTCTTCCTAAGATTGTTGAGCAGTTGGGCATTCGGGATTGTGTTATGCGAGTCAGATTATGAATGAATAAAAGCATTTTATGAACGATTGTTGATAAGAGAAATAAGAGTCCTCGTTACCCCCCACCCATTTCAATTGCAAACACGTTTAATTAAATGTCTTTGATTCACAAATCTGACAATGCAACGTAAATCATTATCTTGGTCTTCTGCATAATATTTTATTTCATTGCACTTTGACATAACGTCTTATAATCAACTGTTGTCAGAATGTACCAGCTGTACAGAAATTACTTTCTTCAGCTGTCTCTCTCCACCCCAAGTTCTGTTGTGTGAGCCACTGACAAAGCGATGGAGGAAAATGAGCTAACAACAGCTCACGTTCAAAGACGGCTGTGGGCTGACCTCATTGTGAACGCGAGTCCGACATCAATAAGAAGAGTGTGCAGAGGGCTTGGATGGAGATATACCGTAAAAAAAAAAAACATGCCATATGATAAAAATAAAAAAGGCTCAAGCAAGTGCTTCAATGGATAGAACAGGGAGAAGCATTTCATGATGGACTTTTCACTGATGAAACAGTGGCTCTAGAACGGTTTTCCAATGGTGTCGATTTCATAAAAAAGGGTAGATATGAATAAGCCAAAGCCAAAATATCCACTGAAGGTTCACGTTTGGGGGGCTATATTAGTAGAGGCCTGGGACCACTTCTTATTTTCGAAGGAATAATGGATCGTGAATTCTTTGAGGAAGTTGTGATCAAGCAGCATGCCGTCACATACAGATGCAGCCATTCAAAATGCGCGGTAAAAACCCGCGGTACAGTAACCTACCCACAAGCCACCGCAGGGCACCGGAGGGCACCGCGGTAAGTGATTGGCTGGCCAAAATGACCGACAGGGGCACTCGTGGTGCATTGGTTGGTAGTGAAAAGATTTAATCATTTAATGTCTTTACTGTGCACATTTTAATCCGCTTAGTTTTGAATATTTATATGGAATTTTACCACTAAAGGGAAATTTTAGTAGCTGAGCATAAAAAGAAGAGGAGCATAATGCATCTGAAGGTCATAAATGATATTAATTTAGGAACATAAACATTACTGTATGTACGGAAACTGTACTGTGTATGACTGGTCTTGGTAAAGAAAAAATACACACCAGTCTTCCATTTCTCCCTAAACATTTTAAGCATGAAAGTTTTATGAAACGGTACCCAAATATTTGCTGCGATTGCTGTATATAATTAATTTTAATTAAAAAAAATTTAACATGAAAATTAAGCTGTTTACATCTTCCGCCTGAGAACAGTCACCCATTGCTACCCAACGCAGAAACACAGCCACTAACTAGCAAAGAGGACATTAGCTAGCCAATATGATAAAGAAATAAATGATTATTTTGTTTATTTCTTTTGCACATTTATTTGAACATTTCCATCGATTGTACAAGCACTTGGAAACTGTCCAATCCCTAGTTCATCAGGCATTTTCTTTTACGCTGCGGGCATTCTCCCGGTCTGGTGCCGGTCTGTGTCTTCTAGGATATAATGCCAGCGAACTCTTGTTTTTATGTCCACTATAACAGACAATCTCCTTTGCTTTTAACCGAGCGTTTAATAATTTCCTAAAACGAAAATGATTTACTTTATTTCCCTCACGGGATCAATAAAAGTATCTATCATCCGTCTAAACTATGGGACAGAATTCTGGGGTCTCCCCATACCAGAGATTATAGTAGGGCTTCAGAATGGTGATTGGCTTACACCATCTGACACCCCTCTGATTGGAGAAAAAAAGACGAGCTGGTTTGCTATACATACAGTACTGTACCAGGAAGAGGATTTCTTTCTATTCGAAACATGTATTTTAAAAGTTTAAGAAGTAAAAACCTTACAGCGTACACAGATTTCTAAACTGATCAGGATCATTATCTTTGTCTTATGCATAATAATGTTCACCGCTCTGTCCAGCAAATTAATAATAAACTTTATTTCATATAGCGTTTTAAACGAATAAGTAATTAGATTGCTCATAAACCTAATCACTTATTCTACATAAACACAGCGTAATTGCTCTCTGAAAATGCTTTTTCTTTTTATTTAGGCTCAGATTTCAACTATAGATCGTATTATTAATAACCATAATAACGACCAACCAACAAAAAGAACCATATAAACATAATACCAACCAAAAACATAGATAACAACCACAATACAAAATCAAATATATCAAACCATTATACTCTCGCAAATTCCTCCAATTATCATAATCCTGCCCCTTATGCAAAACCAAACCCTCCTCCCATCCCAGTTTATCCTCTTTATCATAAACAAAATCCACCTCAATTTTCAACATAAAGCATTACACAAAATCAATACCTCAACACTCCATACTCAACAACGATAATTCACAAACGGCCAGAACATGTAACTCCACATTCCCAAACAGACCTCATTTCCATAGCCCCACCCCTTATGCAAAACCAACATCCCTCCCCTGTTCTCTCTCTCCCCTGGCGTTTGTAATCGTTTTTATTTTCAAATAAATTTTAGCAAAGTCATGTATTTTAAAAATCTTAAGATTTCTATATTTATGTCTTTATTTAGTGGTTTCATTAGTGACAAAGGCTAAACTTTCTTGGAAAAATGTCTTTTATGTAAACCATGTTTGCTATTAATTCATTCAGGGCTAAAATATGTTCATTGTCTTCCAATGAAAGAAGGGTTCCTGTATGTTTATGTTCCAAAATTAATATCGTTTATGGCCTTCACACGCGTTGCAGTATGCTCCTATTCTTTTTATGCTCAGGCACTAAGATTTCCCTTCAGTGGTAAAATTCCATATAAATATTCAATACTTAAACATGCACAGTTAAGACATTAAATATACATATACATACTGTATACAGTACAGTTAGCATATGGTAATATGTTTATGTTCCTAAATCAATCTCTTTTATGAGCATGTGAAAGGCATGGTGAATCGATTCTCAAATTACTGTACTTTGCATGATTGGAAACAAATGCGTGATAGCGAAATGCTGTGGTGTTACTTTTACAAAGACGGTCAATGAAAAAAAGAATGTGGACCAGGGCAATACTTTGAGTTTTGCCAAATGCGTCGAAGCACCCCGTCGGGAAGCACCCCGTCGGGAAGAGACGGGGTGCTTCTGCCGCCCCAGCTTCCAAAGAGCGAAGGGTAAGCAAATACAGCAGACTTCATCTGAAATACACGATTACAACGCATATTACAAGGTATTATTGCCGTTTTGAATTTTGAATTCAATTATAATTATTTCTTCGTAGCCTGTTCTTCAAGAAAACACCACACGGGCGAAACGATCTTCGAAATCTACCACCAGGACAGTAAAAAAAGAAAGCGGTAAGACGGGGAAAAAAAGTTTTTGACGTCTGTTCCGCGACTGATGAATACTACTGTGTGACTATTTCTTACATGAATTATGTTATTTTGCCACAGACCGTGGGTCTCTGCTCTCGGCCACTGGGCAGGGTGCCAACCTGTAGAAGCACCACCTGTGTGGAGACTTTTCAGTAGCAGCGGGAGCAGTACGACGCATTACTGGGGAGGATTGGGAGGCTAGAGACACTCCTGAAAATGCAGAGGAAGTAGACAGTATATTCCAGCAGTCAAACAGTTGAGCAGCTGTCTCCCGCAGCTGGTTGCACCGCGCCACGCAGGTTGCAATGCCTGGTGGAAGCTCTGCCCCCAGCAGAGCACACACCGCCTCAGGACACTCCATCCCGGCCTCTCTGCTCACCACCGCGCAGGAATTTGTTGATGCTGTCCCCGCCGTCTATCTCCCCCCAGGAAGCACCGTTTACAGAGCGGAATTCACAGACGCCAGTGGGACGAATAATTCTCCCAGATATCCAACTGTTACCCATCACTCAAGAGATGGAGGGGGGGTTGTACTTGCAGTGCATCGGCATAGACGGGAAAGCAAGAGCTGACCGCTACGCCGCCCTCGTGTTTCAAAATCTTGTGACTTTTGAAATTTACTGGGGGTGGACCACGTCTGTAAATTTCGATGGGTCCAGAGGCAAAAGTGCCTTGCCTTGCAATCTCTGGGAAGCCATTAGTAGCATGGTGAATCGGAGATTCTCAACCCTTACTTCGTGCGACTGGAAAAGAATTCGTGATCGGATCAACGAAATGCTTCGTAGAAGGAGGCGCTCTTTTCCTCCAGTTTAACAGTCTGTCCACAAACAAAACGTTCCTATTAGACAAGAGGAATGTAAAAAAACAATTACTTTTGTCAATGGAAACCGGTGTGTGTGTCTCTCGCTGCTGGATGTCCCTCTCACTCTCTGCTGAATGAATAAAAGCATTTTATTAAAGACGCGTTTGTGTTTGTCTGGTATTTACCTTGGTCCCTTTTAACTGTTTTTCCATCTTCTTTATTGCTTTGAGATGCCACTTTTATATGTAAAATAATGTCTTTTATTATTGTTATAGAGAAACATGATCAGATTTTCCCTGGTTCAGAAAAAAAGATCTAAAGTGCTACACCTAACTTTCTTAATTCGATGTATTTAAAGCAGTGAACTACTGTAGTTGTAACATAACATTCAGAAATATAATCAAGAATAGTTTTGTGGTGTTTGTATAGATGAAACGTTCCTATAACGTATAACGTAACAAAATTAAAGACGATTAAAATCTGTAATCTTTCCACTTGTACTGTATGTCATCGGAAAATACAAGAAGTTCCTGCTTTGTGTAAGTGATGGTATCAAAAAGTAATCTAAGTGGTGAGAAAGCTGTGCTCAATGTATTTAAGGGACTTAAAAATAAAAGGAGATGCTTCATATTGCTTGACTAATTTTAAAAACTAAGTTATAAATGCAGACGCTCCCTCGGTGCCGCGCCGGGTGTAAATATCTAAATATACATTCGTCCCGGGCAGAGGCCGAAGAGCGCCCGGCTGGGGTGCGCGGGGAAGAGCAGGAGAGGAGTGAAAGTGGTCAGGGCGGGGTTTAGGAAGGCGTACAGTCTGGGCAGGTATAGATTATACTTTTCTAAAACGTATTTGAAAAATAAAAACGATTACAATCTAATCCTTCCACGTTTGATCCCAAAATCCCAAGAAAAATAAATCTAAACGGGGAGAAAGCTATGCTGAAAGTTTAAGATACTTAGAAGACAAAGATACTGTATCAATTTATGTTGCATTAGTCTGATTATGATTAAAAAAACACAATTAAACACGCGTTTGTGATTTAAATCAAAACACGATTTAAATCAATATAAATGTTTATATTGTAACGCATACTGTCCAGCCTCCATTTCTCTATAAAAATTTACTCTAACACACACACACACACACACACACACACACACACACACACACACACACACACACACACACACACACACACACACACACACACACACACACACACACACACACACACACACACACACACACACACACACACACACACACACACACACACACACACACACACACACAAAGCAGGGACCGTTGTCAGAAGGGAAGAAGGTGACTATTCATTGTTATCAAAAATGACTTAGACTCGATCATGTTGTGATATTTTGAAATATAAGTCAATTGATTGTCCATAATATTGCTATTCTATTTTTTCGAAGAAATGTTTGTTAAAAGAAAAGTCACAGTGCCAGCTGGATTTGAACACAACCCATGAGTTGGTAAATCGGGCACGTAGACCAGTGGGCTACAAGGGAAGTCACAAGAAGAGAGAGGCGAAACAGCCCTACACAGCCCTGTCGCACTACACGAATATAATCATATCGTTATTAAATTCTTTAGATACACGATTCCATATTATATTAGCAGAAAAGCTTAAAACTACCACTTTTTCACACGCTATTTCACATGCTAGTTAAATACTTCGATGCTTAAAATGTTTAGGGAGAAATGGAATACCGGTGTGTATTTTTCCTTTAAACTACCGATTCCTGGAATCGGACTGGCTGACACCCTTCTGAAGTGGTTCCATAATATCTGGTATACGGAAAAGAAAGCGTTGATAAAAAAAGCCTGGATTCTCATGTATCTCATACAAGTATCTTTTAATACAGTCTTTGCTGTGCTCTTGAGGATCCTTGTGATATTTTGAGCTCTAGTTGAATGATAAGTGTCACATTTTAAATCATTTTCGTAGTTAGAAATTATGAAACGCCCTGTTAAAAGCAAGGGAGTTTTTTATGCCCGTTGAAGTAAAACAAAATGCCTGACAAAGTAAAGCTTTGACAGATTCCAAGTGCTTGTACAAATGTGCTAAAAAATTTTTTGATGCATAAATATTTCTGATAAAGGTAG